>NC_090651.1:26323473-26623473 GCF_040937935.1 Hyperolius riggenbachi | reverse complement strand
CAGCATAGCCACAAATATGTCACTTACGTACCTCCTACCAACATGGCCTCCTCTGGTCACTGTCTTCATGCACAAACAGAAATAAATAGGATAACCTTTATTTATAGGAAATTATATCTTTTTTTTAATTATTATTATTTTATTATTTTTGAGGCTAAGCTCACCCTAAACCCAGGCCCAGATTTACCTCAGAGGAGCCTATAGGCACAGATGTCCTGGCTACTTAGACCCTCCAGGAATCAAACAAACCCCCACCGAACCGCACCACAAGTGTGCTGGCTGTCCCAGCTGTCACTTCTCCCTTACTTCTTTCTCTTGCCCATCAAAGGTAGCTACAGGTACCCCTTAGCATTAGGTAGCCAGATATACCGTCAACAATAAGTAGCTAGAGTTGCCCCCAAGTATTAAGTAGCTAAAGGAACCTCAATATTAAGTAGCTAGAGGTGTCCCTGACTGAAGGGAGATGTCGTCAGTCGAATGCCAAGAGCAGGGTGAGTAACCTCTCGTTTACTATCTCACCAGGACTCTGCATAGGGAAGGAGGGGGAGGAGCTCAGGGAGGGGTGTGAGCTGCCTTTCCATCATCAGGCACCTGTAGGCATGTGCCTACAGTGCCTTATGGTAAATCTGGCCCTGCCTAAACCCACTGTTGTACTAGAGTTGAGCTACGAGTAGCTCAACCGTACGTGATCGAAATTACGAGCACAACTTGCTTGAGGGAGGAGTTAACTTACCCATGTCACCGCCTATAGCCGATGCGCTCCACTCACCCTCTCTCGCATTCCACGTCACTCCCTTGCTTCCTCTTCCAGGATTGAAGGCGGAAGCATGAGAGTGACGTGGAACGAGCATGAACGAGACATACAGCACATCCGCTAGTGACATGGGTAAGTTAACCCATCCCTGTGCCGCTGCCAGCAAATTATGTTCATAACTTTGAACACCAGCGGGAGAGCTACTCGTCGCTCAACTCTAGTGATAACATGCAGTAAAGGACCAGCATCTGCGTTATGTGTTACAGGAGTCCACACACATAACATTTGATGCAGGATTTGCGTAATTCTGGTAAAATGTAAATGTATGTTTTATGCTGGGGATACACGGTACGTTTCTGTACCGTGTATCGAGAAGCTGATCCGGCCAGCTGATAATATTCAGCTGGTCTGATCAAGCTGCTCGACCCCCGCCCGTAAGTTTTACTGAATTTTTTTAAATACCCCCCACGTAGAGATACAGTAATTGATGAAATAAGATGGATAAGGAAAGACAGTACATAAAATAAAACAAATAAGGAGAGATAAGTGGTAAGATAGCTTTTGTGACCATATTGATTGTTCTATTTCAAGCACCTAAAGCCAGCAAATACACATAACTCTTTTAACCACTTAAAGAGACACTGAAGCGAAAAAAAATACATGATATAATGAATTGGTTGTGTACTATGAATAATTACTAGAAGATTAGCAGCAAAGAAAATATTCTCATATTTTTATTTTCAGGTATATAGTGTTTTTTCTAACATTGCATCATTCTCTAATATGTGCAGATTACACAACACTCAGCATTCAAAATGAGTCTTTCAGAGCAGTCTGTGAAGTAATGAACTCTCCTCTAGCAGAAGAAAAGTAAACAGTTCAATAACAGTTGAGATAATAAAAGTCAGATAACAGCCCTCTCCACGACTAAAGCAGGCCATACACTGGCTCGATTCCCGGCCGTTTCGACAGCAGATTCGATCCTGGGATCGAATCTGCTGCCAATCGTTCGCGGTAAACGCAGCCGCCGATCCGATTTCCTCCCGAAATCGGATCGGTCCGTCGATCGCGCCGTGCCGGAAATTACCCTCGATCGCCCGCGGGTAAAGTGCGCGTCGCTAGCGGCGGCCGATCCGATCAGGTATACATTACCTGAGGCTGGCTCCCGGGCGTCTTCTCCGTACTGCACGGCTCTGTTCCGGCTCCATCCATCCCGGCGCTTCCTGTGTCACTGCAGTGACCAGGAAGTTCAAATAGAGGGCGCTCTATTTGAACTTCCTGGTCACGGAGTAACACAGGAAGCGCCGTAATGGAGCCGGAACAGAGCCGTGCAATGCGGAGAAGATGCCCGGGAGCCAGCATCAGGTAATGTATACGGGGGGGGGGACAGGCGGCAGGAGCAGCTCAGCAGATGGTGAATCGGTTTCAGGCTGAAATCGATTCACAATCTGTTTGCAGTAAAGGCAGCCATACGATCCCTCTCTGATCAGATTCGATCAGATAGGGATCTGTCAGCTGGTCGATCTAATGGCACATCGACCAGTGTATGGCCACCTTAAGTTAGTCGGAGAGCTTAATAGCTTTTTTGCATAGAGATAACAACTGGAGTTTCTCAACTCTTCCTGTACTGGAAACAATTACACTGATGTATCTGATCTTAATGTTTTTTTTCTTAGCTGTACTACACATACAAATCATAATATCATCATTTTTTTTTCGCTTCAGTATCTCTTTAAGTACCAGCGGTTTCTGCCCACTTAAGGACCAGAGACCGCTGGTACAATAATAACGGAATACCGACGAATCGCCGCATATACCCACCGCAACCGCCGTCCACACCGCACACTGGGATCCTCAGGACACCCACTCTACCTTTTCTATGACGGCAGAGTCATGTGAGCTGGTCAGGAGCCGCTTTCATTGGCTCCTGACCGTGTCTTTCATTGTAAGCCAATGGGAGTTGTTTACATTGAAAGACACGGCCAGGAGCCAATGAAATCGCTCCTGACCGGCTCACAGGACTCTGCTGTCATAGAAACAGGCAGAGCAAGTGAGCTGTGACGGGACACGGTGGGGAGACAGAAGCAAAATTGGCGGGAGTGACGAAAACGGTTAGTTAAAGTGGACCTGAACTCTTGCACAGGGCAGAAGGAAAACAGAGAGAAATGCACCCTGTATGTATTTAGAGAGAAGAGTCTGTTAAATTCCCCCTCAACTGTAAGTAATCACAAAGTGTAATTTGATCTCTCAGCTGTGTCAGTACAGAAATTCGTCAGTCTCGGCAGAGCAGCTAATTTGTAGACACAGGATGTTAACCCTATGTCTGCTTCCATGAAAGCAGGAAGTAGGACAACAGTCTCAATTTGGGTTTAACCTCCCTAGCAGTATTCCCGACCCAGCTCGGGGTGAAAAAAACATGCTGCAAGTGGTAATCCCGAGCCTGGATCAGTGAAGCCGCCGGGCAGGTTACTGCAGAACCTGCGCCGCTCCGCATCATTTCATACTCACATCCCAGGCTCCCTGGGATCCAGACAGTCTCTTCCACGTCCTCCGTACCTCTCGATCCCTCGGGTGACATTGTCATCTGTCATGAGACAACACACAGCTATCTCACCATAGGGATAGAGTGCCCCCCCCCCAGAGGACAGGAGGAAGAAATGCATGGATCCAGGGGAGGTGAGTTTGCCTTAACTGGGGCTGGGGGTTCCTCTGGCTTGTGTGATTAGATCTGAAGTTTAAAGAAATCCTGTAACTTTAAAAAGTTCCACTGGGGGGTACTCACCTCTGTAGAGGGAAGCCTCCGGATCCCATCGAGGCTTCCCCCGCCCTCCTGTGTCCCACGGCGGTCTCGCTGTGCCCCCCGAACAGCGGGGATGTAAATATTTACCTTCCCGGCTCCAGCGCAGGCGCAGTAGTGGCTCTCCGCTCAGAGATAGGTGGAAATATCTGATCGCTGTCGGTCCGCTCTACTGCGCAGGTGCAAGTCTTCTTGCGCCTGCATAGTAGAGCGGACCCAACAGAAGTCGGCTATTTCCTCCTATCTCCATGCTGAGAGCCTCAACAGCTCCCCCGCTGGAGCCAGTCTAGGTAAATATATCAAGCCTTGTCAGGCTTGTCGAGGGAGGATTCCGGGACACTTCGGGGGAGCCAGCGCTGGACTGCCTGCAGCTACAGGGAAGGAGGAAGCCTCATTGGGACCCTGAGGCTTCCCTCTCCCGAGGTGAGCACCCCAGGGGAACTTTTTTTGTAACAGAGTCTCTTTAAAATCTAAAAGCGGAAAGAATTGCATCGCTTTTACACCCTAAAATCCAGAACTAATCATACCGGCAAGAAGGTTGAAGGCCTGGTTCACATTTTAATTTTTTTCTACTGCATGTGATAGTAGACGTGCATCAATGAGGAATGTGCAATCTTCTGTGCATGGCATTTGTGCCCTTTTAAAAAGAAATACATTTAAAACGACCTGGCTTCCGACAGGCAGCATTCAGAAGGTGTACATGTAAAAAGTGCCCCCGGCAAAAAGGGTGCTGGAGATAGCCGCTAGTAGAATATTGGTAGAGTTACTGATATTCTACTAGTTAATTCTGTTAACTATTACTGTTACTATACCTTAACCTCATACTAACACCAGCCCTCCCTCTCGATTTAGAACACTAACCGATCACTGGTGGTGCCTTACCCTAAAAGCTCCTGGTGCCTAACCCTAAGGACCCCTGCCCACCCCCCTTCCCCGGCACTGCTTACACCTAAAAACCCAAACATGGTGCTAAACAGTAAGGATTCCCCCTTGGGTTGCCTAACCCTAAAAGTGCATGATGGTGCCTAACCTTATACCCCCACACCAAAAACCTAAGGCCCATCCTACCAGCGCCAAACCGTAAAGATCCCCTTGCCACCTAACCCTATCCGCCGATATTTTTGCTGTCATAGACAAAAATGTTAATACTAATAGCCAGTGTTAGGCCGAAATAGTTTGAAATTTCACATCAAAATTCGCATTTTTGCATCGTAATCATAATGAGAAATCTCAGGGGAAATCGTATTGATTTCATATGTAATAGTAGTATTTCATACTTTCGTGTAATTTTTCGAGTAATTTCGCAAGATTTTGCGCCGACTTTGGCAGTTAATAGCAAAGCCCCCACTCACGCTATTGCTACCAAAATTGGTACATACAGTGGGTTGCAAAAGTATTCAGCCCCCTTGAAGTTTTCCACATTTTGTCACATTACTGCCACAAACATGCATCAATTTTATTGAAATTTCACATAAAAGACCAATACAAAGTGCTGTACACGTGAGAAGTGGAACGAAAATCATACATGATTCCAAACATTATTTACAATTAAATAACTACAAAGTGGGGTGTGTGTAATTATTCGGCCCCCTTTGATCTGAGTGCAGTCAGTTGCCTATAGACATTGCCTGATGAGTGCTAATGACTAATTAGAGTGCACCTGTGTGTGATCTAATGTCAGTACAAATATAGGTGCTCTGTGAGGGCCTCAGAGGTTGTCTAAGAGAATATTGGGAGCAACAACACCGTGAAGTCCAAAGAACACACAAGACAGGTCAGGGATCAAGTTATTGAGAAATTTAAAGCAGGCTTAGGCTACAAAAAGATTTCCAAAGCCTTGAACATCCCACGGAGCACTGTTCAAGCGATCATTCAGAATTGGAAGGAGTATGGCACAACTGTAAACCTAGCAAGACAAGGCCGTCCACCTAAACTCACAGGCCGAACAAGGAGAGCGCTGATCAGAAATGCAGTCAGGAGGCCCATGGTGACTCTGGACGAGCTGCAGAGATCCACAGCTCAGGTGGGAGACTCTGTCCATAGGACAACTATTAGTCAAGCACTGTACAAAGTTGGCCTTTATTGAAGAGTGGCAAGAAGAAAGGCATTGTTAACAGAAAGCATAAGAAGTCCCGTTTGCAGTTTGCCACAAGCCATGTGGGGGACACAGCAACCATGTGGAAGAAGGTGCTCTGGTCAGATGAGACCAAAATGGAACTTTTTGGCTAAAATGCAAAACGCTATGTGTGGCAGAAAACTAACACTGCACATCACTCTGAACACACCATCCCCACTGTCAAATATGGTGGTGGCAGCATCATGCTCGGGGGGTGCATCTCTTCAGCAGGGACAGGGAAGCTGGTCAGAGTTGATGGGAAGATGAGTGGAGCCAAATACAGGGCAATCTTGGAAGAAAAGATCCTGGAGACTGCAAAAGACTTGATACTGGGGCGGAGGTTCACCTTCCAGCAGGACAATGACCCTAAACATAAAGCCAGGGCAACAATGGAATGGTTTAAAACAAAACATACCTATGTGTTAGAATGGCCCAGTCCAGATCTAAATCCAATCGAGAATCTGTGGCAAGATCTGAAAACTGCTGTTCACAAATGCTGTCCATCTAATCTGACTGAGCTGGAGCTGTTTTGCAAATAAGAATGGGCAAGGATTTCAGTCTCTAGATGTGCAAAGCTGGTAGAGACATACCCTAAAAGACTGGCAGCTGTAATTGCAAAAAAAGGTGGTTCTATAAAGTATTGACTCAGGGGGCCGAATAATTACACACACCCCACTTTGCAGTTATTTATTTGTAAAAAATGTTTGGAATCATGTATGATTTTCATTCCACTTCTCACATGTACACCACTTCCTGTTGGTCTTTCACGTGGAATTCCAATAAAATTGATGCATGTTTGTGGCAGTAATGTGACAAAATGTGGAAAACTTCAAGGGGGCCAAATACTTTTGCAACCCACTGTATGTTAAGGAGAATAGTGGGTATAAGTCAAAAAAAGAATTTTTCAAAAAGATATTGTAGTTTATGAGAAAATCAACTTTAAAAATGCAAAGAAAAATGTTTTTTAAACTGTCATTTTTCCAAGTTTAAAAATCATTTTTTCTTTGCATTTTTTTAAATCAATTTTCTCAAAAACGATATGGCCTGTTTGGAAAATTGTTTTTTTCTCCTTAACCCACGATTCTCCTTAACATATGTAGCAGTTTTGGTGTCAATAGCATGCATGGGAGCTTTGCTGTTAACCTCCAAATTCGGCACACAATTACGTGAAATTTTGTGAAAATTACGCACATTTTTATGCGAAATCACGAATACAGGTGCGGATACAATAATGGAGTCCAGGGCCACTGGCTGTGACCCACCGCCTGTGCAAATTGAGGCTTTGAATAGCAGGCGGTTGTTGCTTTGTGTCTTAACCATTGAAAAAGTATTGAAGTTTTAGCCCTATGTGTCTGGCTCTCCTCCTATTGGCAATTGCTTTCACTGGTATCTTGACTCAAGCTTTACTTGCTAACACTAGGTAACTAGTGATAATTGTAATCAACAAATTACGATTTTGATAAATTTTGCGTACATTTTCGCAATTACGCTTATGCATAGTTACGATTTGAAAGTTCAATAGATTTTGTGCAGTCATTCGTAATTTCGCATAAAATTTTGCAAAATTTCGCGTAATTTATTGCCGACTTTAGCAGTGAATAGCAAAGCTGCCATACATGCTATTGACACCAAAATTGCTACATATGTTACGAAGAATAGTGGGTACAAGACAAAAAAAGAATTTTGCAAAAAGACCTTATAGTTTTCGAGAAACTAGATTTTAAAAATGCAAGTAAAAAAATGGTTTTTACACTTTTACACTTTACACTAAAATGATGTTTAAAAACCATTTTTCTTTGCATTTTTAAAATCGAGTTTCTCAAAAACTACCAGGTCTTTTTGAAAAATTATTTTTGTGACTTATATCCACTATTCTGCTTAACATATGTAGCAATTTTGGTAGCAATAACATGTAGAGGGGGCTTTGCTATTAACCTCTAAATTCGGCACAAAATTACACGAAATTTTGCGAAAATTACCCAACAAATTACGCAAAAAAAATACTACTATTACATACGGAATTAATTACGATTTTTGCTGAAATTTCGCATTATGATTAAGATGTGTAATTGCGAATTTCGATGCAAAATTTTGCACATGCAAAAACTCGGCCCACCACTGTAACTGCCTGTTACCTAGTGTTAGCATTCTTTATCAACTTTGTGTATTTTTTTTTACAATATTCATTTATAAATTATTTAGCCAATATTTGTCCATCATAAAATCTATCCTCACCCTACCTGCAGTTAAACTCTGCGGAATTTTTAGTTACTGAGAGTTCCGATAAGCTAGTAAAAAATATATGCTTTTGGAGGAGAATTCTGCATAGCTAATCAGCCTAGGCTAAAAATCACTGAGAGGGCGGAGCTACATTCAATATACAGCAATATCCTATATAATAATAGGCAAATGTCCCTGCTTACAGCAGGGACAGTTGTCTCTGTGTAGCTGGGTCTGTGCTTCTTGCTACTGCGCATGTGCGAAGCACGGACCCAGCCTCACACAGAAAGGAGGACAGGGACGGGGCCAAGGAGCCAGGCGGGCGTGTGAGCGGGCAGCTGGGTGTACGGCGGGTGAACGCGCGTGGCAGACGTGCGCGGCGGGTGCGCGCATGCGTGCGGCAGGCGCGCAGAGACAGACCTAGCCCATTTTTAAATGGACTAAGGTCACTAAGTATAGATATAAAAAAGTGTTTCTGATGCTGACACCAGGAAAATTACTGTAAAAGTGGGTATCCTGAATAATTTACTGCATTCTGCTATAAGTCACTACAGGGCCTCTTTAAAGGGAACCCGAACTAAGTAAAATTATTTAAAATAAACACATGATGTACTTGCAAATGAATGTTTCATGCTTAACTTGCTGCAATTCCTCGCAGAAGCTCACCATTTTCTTCTTACAACAATTACTGCCAGTCCTGACAAGAGTTTGTCAGAAATGAAATATAGCAGTTTCTGTCAGTTATATATCTGTTGCTTACATCTGAAAGGACAACAACTGATGAGCAAGGTAATGTCCATGTTTCCCTATGGCTCAAGTGGGCGTTATTACAGTTTACCAATGTGCTGACCAGGAAGCTGTTATGGGCAGTGGCGTACCTAGGTTATTTGGCACCCGGTGCTGATTATCCACAGACACCCCCCCCCCCCCCAATCAGGAAGACAACGTGCGGCGCGCTTAGCCGAAAAGTGGGGCTACATTGCACTGAAAAATGGGTGTGGGCATGGACCAAAATGTGGGTGTGGTCACGGGTGGAGACAAATTTACATGAACTTACCAATGGAGGGACATTAGATTAGGACAGTGGTGGCGAACCTTTTGGAGGCCGAGTGCCCAAACTGCAACCCAAAAGTCACTTATCTATCGCAAAGTGGCAACAGCAATTTAAACTAAATACAAACATTTTAACTCATACGTGAACAATTTGGAAAATCCAAGTTGAAAATAAACTGTGAAGATAAACAATTTCATCCATCCTATTCCTGAAAAATGTATTGTTTTAGAAACCCCCTCCCCACAGTTTTAATTTTCTGTTTTAAAAAGCTAAAAAAGTAGGTTTAAGTCTATTGTCTCATATGATTATGATTCAGCTTTTCCCATAGTCTCACAGTTAGCAATCATGAGGCCCCCAACAAGACAAATTCAGCAATCATGAGGCCCCCAACAAGTCAAATTCAGCAATCATGAGGCCCCCAACAAATCAAATTCAGAAATCTTGAGGCACCCAACAAATCATGAGGCCCCCAACAAGACAAATTCAGCAATCATGAGGCCACCAACAAGACAAATTCAGCAATCATGAGGCCACCAACAAGACAAATTCAGCAATCATGAGGCCCCCAACAGGACAAATTCAGAAAACTTGTGGCACCCAACAAATCATGAGGCCCCCAACAAGACAAATTCAGCAATCATGAGGCCACCAACAAGACAAATTCAGCAATCATGAGGCCACCAACAAGACAAATTCAGCAATCATGAGGCCACCAACAAGACAAATTCAGCAATCATGAGGCCACCAACAAGACAAATTCAGCAATCATGAGGCCACCAACAAGACAAATTCAACAGTCATAAGGCACATAAATAGACAGCATTTCACATAAATGGGCAGAATATGGTAGACACCTCTCACCTGGCTTCTGAATTCTCCTCTACTGGCTGCTGTGCCTGGCTGGCAATACTGTGTGGACTGAAAGGCCTGGCAGTGATGCTGTGGCCTGACTGGCGGTGATGCTGTGGCCTGACTGGCGGTGATGCTGTGGCCTGACTGGCGGTGATGCTGTGGCCTGACTGGCGGTGATGCTGTGGCTGGGCTGGCGGGCGGTGATGCTGTGGCTGGCGGTGATGCTGTGGCTGGCCTGGCTGGCGGTGATGCTGTGGCTGTGCCTGGCTGGTTGAAGTAAATTCTGGCCTGACTGGGGGTGATGCTGTGGCCTTTTTGCCAGCGATTCTGGGCTGGTTGGCTGGTGGTGATGTTGGGCTGACTGGCCTAGATAGTTTAGGTAGTGAGAGGTACCCCCTAGTTTAGGTAGCGCCAGGAGCCAGTGTAGGTAGTATAGTAGTCCCAAGTACAGCTAGTATAGTGGCCCCCAGTATAGCTAGTATAGTTTCCCCCAGCCAGTATAGCTAGTATAGTTGCCCCCAGTAAGTATAGCTAGTATAGTTGCCCCCAGCCAGTATAGCTAGTATAGTTGCCCCCAGCCAGTATAGCTAGTATTGTTGCCCCCAGCCAGTATAGCTAGTATAGTTGCCCCCAGCCAGTATAGCTAGTATAGTTGCCCCCAGCCAGTATAGCTAGTATAGTTGCCCCCAGTAAGTATAGCTAGTTTAGTTGCCCCCAGCCAGTATAGCTAGTATAGTTGCCCCCCGCCAGTATAGTTGCCCCCAGCCAGTATAGCTAGTATAGTTGCCCCCAGTAAGTATAGCTAGTATAGTTGCCCCCCGCCAGTATAGCTAGTATAGTTGCCCCCCCGCTAGTATAGTTGCCATCAGTAAGTATAGCTAGTATAGTTGCCCCCAGTAAGTATAGCTAGTATAGTTGCCCCCAGTAAGTATAGCTAGTATAGTTGCCCCCCGCCAGTATAACTAGTAGTAATATAGTTGCCCCCAGTAAGTATAGCTAGTATAGTTGCCCCCAGTAAGTATAGCTAGTGTAGTTGCCCCTCGCCAGTATAGTTGCCCCCAGCCAGTATAGTTGCCCCAAGTAAGTATAGCTAGTATAGTTGCCCCCAGTATAGCTAGTATAGTTGCCCCCAGCCAGTATAGTTGCCCCCAGTAAGTATAGCTAGTATAGTTGCCCCAGTATAGCTAGTATAGTTGCCCCCAGCCAGTATAGTTGCTCCCATTAAGTATAGCTAGTATAGTTGCCCCCAGGAGGGTGAAAGCAGCGTTAGAAGGAGGGGCAGTGGGGGCAGCGGTGGGGAGGGGGGAAATATCCCCCCCCCCCCTCCCTCACCTGGGACCCCTCCTTCTGCCTCTCTCCCCCTCCATAACTAACTGTCGGGAAGTGCGGGGTGGCCGGAGGCGTGCTAAGAATTACTCACCTCATTTCCGCGTTCCAAGCGTGGAGCGCAGCGTCATGTCATTACAGGTCTCCGCCTTCAATGCCGCCCACTGTGCTTCCACTAATCAGGAAGCACAGTGGGCGGCATTGAAGGCGGAGACCTGTAACGACATGACGCTGCGGCTGCGCTCCACGCTTGGAACGCGGAAATGAGGTGAGTAATTCTTAGCACGCCCCCTGGCCGCCCCGCACTTCCCGACAGTTAGCTATGGAGGGGGAGAGAGGCAGAAGGAGGGGTCCCAGGTGAGGGAGGGGGGGGATATTTCCCCCCTCCCCACCGCTGCCCCTCCTTCTAGCGCTGCTTTCACCCTCTGCTGTGGGGGGTCGTGGTGACACCCCCCTGGGTGTCTGACACCCGGTGCGCCCCGCCCCCCTGCGCCCTATGATAGGGACGCTACTGGTTATGGGTAATGGCCATTTTCAAAATGGAGGATGTAGAATTCCATCGATCACAGTGGACAAACACAATACAAGAGAGGAGAAAGAGATTGACGAGTAGACTACACGGGAGGTAAGTATGACATGTGTATGCTTATTTTCACTTTTAATTTTCAGTTCAGGTTTGCTCTAAATTTGTGCCTGGTAAAGGTCATGAAAGAGAACCCGAGGTGGCATATTATAATCCTAATAGGACCCTGAGTGAGGCATATCGTGTGCACAATGACATGCCTCTGGGTCATTGTATCACCGCTGCCAGACTCCCCCCCTCCCCCAGCCCCACCGCTGCCAGCCTCCCCCCCCCCCCCAGTTATGACCAGATGCGGGGGTGACATTCCCTCTCTGTTACAAAACCCGGAGAGGTCGGAAGTAGGGCCGAAATTTTCCATCCTCCTAAAAAAAAGCCCTTTAAGCTGGCAAATCCCAATTTTCCAAGGCTCCGTTCAATTTGTCCCTCCACGCCCCTCTCTCGATTGACTTCCCGCGTTCCTATTATGTGCGGTAATCGGCGTGAAGTGTACAAGGTTCCCCATCGGCTGCGGCGTCATGTGGGTTGTATTATCTGCAACATGACGGGGAACGATTGATGTAATCTGATGTTCGCTTGGAGGGAGCGAGGACTGGCAGACGGCGCTGCTTTCTCCGACATCGCTGCTATTTTCTCCCCCTCGCCGCTGTTTGCGTGTAATATTTTCCATCAGGAAAACATTATGTGAACCCGGCAAAATCAATCTTTCGTTTTATGTTTTAATTTGAAACAACTTCATCTACGACACGGAATAAAACTCCCGTTCTCGGCCGTCCTCGGTAGCCTCATGTTCCTGGCGTGCTTGCTAGGAGAGCTTAACCCCTATGTGACAGTTTACAGCCGACCACAGATGGTCCCACCACAGCGCCCATCGGTTTCGGACGTATTTGATCGTTGTGAGTACTCAGTCTGAACAGTGGTCAGTGCCGAATTATTGATTCATTTGTTTTCACTATTTCCTGGAATATTATATGGGTGGAAGGGCCAGGAGTATGAAAAAAAAAACTGCTGCACCTTGGGGTGGGGAGCACAAAAGAATATAAAAGGATGCAATGAGGGCCCGTTCATACTAGGGGCATGTTCCGCCTTTTTTCAAGCACGGGCGATTTTTAAAATCACTCACAAAACATTTGTGCAATGATTCCCTATGAGAGAGTTCACAGGTGAGCGGTTCATTTCCGATCCGCTCAGCAAAGCGGTTACAAAAACGCACCGCGCAATGGAGCGCCGGGAGGGGGAAAAAAAACTGCACAAAAACGCAAAACGTTTGTGTTTTCGTTTTTAGGTGTGAATGGGGCCTGAGGGGTGGAGTGCTGGTGTGTGTGTGTCAGGGATATCAGCAGAGTCCGATCAGTCACAAAGCATATTAGGCAGATACCTAGGGCTTGTCACGTTTCTGGGTGAGGGGAAGGGGAACTGCTACATATGGAATAGAGATGTGGTTGTACATCTACTCTGAGTGGCCAAAAAATTAGAGACACCCCTTATCTGCAATGAAACCAGTCCAACAGTGACTTAGAGTGACGTAACAACGCAGAGTTGCTTATATAAGAAAGCGGAACGCTCAGCTTCGGAGTTCAGCCTGGCGGCAAGATGGCGCCTCAGTAGGACATCTCGGCACGCAGGGCTCTGGCTCTTCTAACTCTTTTCCCCCCTTCCCTTTGTGGCTCACCTGCGCCGGAGGTCAGGGGAGTTCCCCCTGCTCTCCTCGTCCTGGGGAGCCTGGGCACGCTGTGCTCCGGGTCCGGGACCACCCGGATCGCCGCCATCGCATTGCCGCAGCCATCCCTTACGTGGCTAGGTGCATGGACCACACGCAGGGCCGCTCCACCGCGGCGGGAGGTCGGATGCTGATGCCGCTGCTCTGGGGAGGTCGGGAGGACACCACCGGCCGAAAGGCTGTCGCGGCTGAAGGAAGAACGCCAGCCCGATCTCAGCGTCCACGTGGTCCTCATCACGTGGATGCACACAACCGCTGCCAGGGAGACAAGACGCCGCTGCCAGGGAGACAAGACACCGCTGCCTGGGAGACCGGACGCTGCTAGCAAGGCACCCGCGAATCACACCCGCCAATGAGGTCTGGAAGCCGCCGCTGCACAGAGCGTTCCGCCGATTGGGCCAGGGAGGTCAGTGCTGCCGATCCCCCCCAGCCAGATCGCTGCTGCCTGCTCTCTCCACAGACTCTCTCCCCCTGGACAGCCATCTCCCGCACAGCCGTACTTTCTGGCATGTAGTCCAGGCTCCTGCTCTCGCCGACCTGCCGCTGCTATGCCTCTGATGCCAGGTCCCCCTGCACGGCAACACGCACCAAAAGAGGCTACGACACCTGGCTCCCGGGATCCCCATCTCCACCTAGCCACCACTGATTCACCCAGGCTGCTGCACCGCAGGTCAGGCAAAACCATCACTGGCCTGCTCCTCTCTGTCCAACTCCATATGGTCACTAAAACTGTGCTGCTGCTGATGCGGCCTCTCTCTCTGCCTGGAACATGGGGGCATGGACTGTTCATGGTGGATGTGGTAGTGGACTGCCCCGCATCTCTGCTGTGGTCTGCTGCTTTTGCTGCCCTACCCAATCCTGCTCCTACGGTGGTTGGTGGGGCTGCCCACGGCTTTTGCTATGGACTGCGTGACTGCTGCTGCGGACTCATGGGTGCCGCTGGGGATTGCTATGGGGGACTCGCTGCTCTCTATCTTCTCCCTCTCTCTCTCTATCTCTCCCTTTCCTCTCCTCTATCTCTCTTCCCCAGAATAGACCGCAGGGCATCTGATTCAAAATATATTGATTCTGATTCTGATTCTGGGGTTCTGATTCTGAATTTCACTTAAGCAATGTAAGTAGTATATGTTCATAGGCCTCGATTCACAAAAGCGTGCTAACTTATTTAGCACGCCTAAAAGCTTTGGGCATGCTAACTACATTGCTAAATAGTTGGCACGCCCACAGCTTTTACTTATCGCGCGCAAAGTTTACCGTTGCGCGAAGCACGCGGAACGGTGCACTGGGTGCGCCGAAAACGTAGCACCATGCGACGATTCGGGCGCACCCGGTGTGATATTATAGGCGCACCTAGCGTGACATTTTCGGCACACCCGGTGCACTGTTCCGTGCATACCGCGTGGCGCAAAACTTTGCACCCGATAACTAAGCGCATAAAGCTTAGCACGACCTAAAGCCCTTTAGGCATGCAAAGGGCCTTTTCACAGGCGTGCTAACACTTAGCACGCTTTTGTGAATCGAGCCCATAGTGTGTTACGCAATGTACGTAACTTAAAACACAAGTTGAGTAAGTGCCGGCAATCTGAGCATGCGCTCAGGGCCGGATTTACCATAAGGCACTGCAGGCATGGGCCTACAGGCACCTGATGATGGAGGGCCGGCTTACTCCCCTCCCTTAGCACTTCCCTCCTTCCTTATGCAGAGTCCTGAGCAGAGCGTAAATGAGAGTTTAGTCACCTGGCTCTCGGCATTCCACTGACAAGAGCTCCCTTCAGTCGGGGGCACCACTAGCTGGCTACCTAATGCTAAGAGACACCTGTAGCTACCTATGACTGGTAAGGGAGGAGTCACAGCTGGGTCAGCCAGCACACTTGCGGTGCGGTTCAGCGGGGGTTTCTGGAGTGCAAAGTTTAGGATGCCAGAACATCTGTGCCTACAGGCTCCAGTGAAGTAAATCCGGGCGTGCATGCGCTATCTGAACGCCTAATGTTTTTTAGTAAAACAACCCTAATGTTTTTGGAATGTTTTTACTGTGCTTCTTAATGTGTTTTAATCCACTTGTAATTTGAAACAGTTTATACAATACTGTGACATGTAACCAGTGATGATCATAATGTGTAATCACGATTTCAAGAAATACTGTGTAATTTTTGCGTAATTACAATTGTTTCCATAAATTTCAGGACATGTTTCCGTGTGTAATTCCGTAATTTCATGTAGAACACGAAATGACGATTCAGTGTTACCCGTATTTTCCATAATTTCATGTGAAACACAAAATTACAATTTAACATGAAATTAACTACTCTAAGACCGCTCCACGCCAACGGGCGTGGACACGGCGGCAGCCACAGGACCGCCTAACGCTAATTGGCGTCAGGTCCTGGAGCCAGCTACTGAAGTAGATCACGCGCAGGGTGCGCGCGCATCTCCTACTCGTGGGGCGGAGCTTCGCCCTGCCTTCAGTCTCCGACTGTTAGACGGCGTGATCGCTGTCTATTTACATGTACAGCACTGCGATCAGCAGCAGCGCAGTTCTGGGGACAGCCGTGTGACACAGCTGTCCCCTCCTGACTGTCGGCGGTGATCGGCTGTCAGCTGATCAGATCACATGGATTGGCCAGCGGGGGGAGGGAGGGAGGGAGGGGGAAATATATAGAAATTACAAAAATAGCAAAATGTATTAAAAAAACAAACAATTGATTATAAATAAACAAACAGATAAAACATCCAGGGGGTGATCTGATCCTACCAACAGAGAGCTCTGTTGGTGGGGAGAAAAGGAGGGGGGAATCACTTGTGTGCTGTATTGTGCTGCCCTGCAGCTTGGCCTTAAAGCTGCAGTGGCCATTTTTTATAAAAATTAGCCTGGTCTTTAGGGGGGGGGGGGGGGGGGGTTCCACTGTGGTCCTCAAGTGGTTAAGAATTACGAGATTCAAAATTATGATTTTTCTGATACTTTACGAATTACAATTTTGTGTCATAATTGGCACTATTCATTTGATTTCATGTGCTGGGAAGTTGAGTTTGAAATGCTACAATTCTATTTAGCTTAGAACTATGGGGTGCTTGTAGTCTGCCCAATCACGTTTGAACTCTGGATACACAATGTCTCCCCATCACCCGGAGTCTGTTGTATGTTATGTTTTAGGAAACTGGTGATCTTATCTATCTAGTTAGCTATCGTGCCTGTGGACCACTCCTGAAATTGCAGTTAAGGCATTTAAAGAGGAACTCCACAATAAGGTAAGGTAATGAACAAAAGTGCTTAATTTTTACAATAATTATGTATAAATGATTTAGTCAGTGTTTGCTCATTGTAAAATCTTTCCTCTCCCTGATTTACATTCAGACATTTATCATATGTTGACATTTTTACTGCTGGCAGGTGATGTCACTGGAAGGAGATGCTGCTTGTTTTTTTTGGCAGTTGGAAACAGTTGTTATTTCCCACAATGCAACAAGGCTCCCACAGTGTGATGTCAGGACCTTAGTGCTGTGAGGCGCTGACATCACATTGTGGGAGGGGTTTCACCAAAATATCAACCATACAGAGCCCCCGATGATCCGTTTGAGAAAAGGAAAAGATCTCTCATGGGAAAGGGGGTATCAGCTACTGATTGGGATGAATTCAATTCTTAGTTACGGTTTCTCTTTAAGGCATCTAATTACATGTATTTACATTTGCAAAACAATGTTTCTCCTCTGAGTATACAGTATATAAGTTGTGCTTTGCACATCTTGTCAGTATATGCAGGAACCAAGTCTGAAGAAGGCTAATTAGCAGAAAGCTTACTTTTTATGTATCTCTAAGTTAGCCAAGAAGTTTTTGAATCAGGATGATACCATTTATTGGCTAACTTAAATAGTAAGTAGGAGACTGCCTATATATCCTTTACCGGCTCGTGAAATGAATAGATACATTAGATTTAGATTTAGATTGTAAGCTCACAAGGGCAGGGCTCTCTCCCGTTTTGTGTCTTGGAAATCATTATACATTTTATTCATCATGTTACTTTTATCACTGTCATTACCACTTCTGTATTTTGTGTTCTGTATGCTGTATCATTTTTGTATTTTGTCACTAATTATGTATCTTGTATAGTATAGTGTACACCATTGTCTGTATTATGTACCCCATGTTTGTTTCTTACTTTGTACAGCGCCACGGAATAGGTTGGCGCTTTATAAATCAATAATAATAATACATATTAGGGAACTGCTTAGTCATTTTTGCCATTTGAGTGACATGAATTTCAGTGTATTTTTCGAGGTCAGAAAGTGGCCTTTTCTCCTTTTACATGGGAATGAAAGATTGGCGTAGGAGGGAGGGGTGTTGCCTGACAAACCTCCAATAAAACGCTGCAAAAAAGTTTTGGCCTAGGAAGTGCTGGAACCCAAAGCCGTGCCTATTTATTGTTGTATGGCAGGGGCAGCCCTGGCTCGGTGTTACAGTCTAAATATACAACAAGTTCTCTCGGCAGTATAAATATACCGCGCGGCTTAAACAGGGATTCAGTATCCTTACAAAGTGCTCAGCGTCTTAGACAGTCAAACAAACACACACACTTCAAACTTGACTCGAGTGAACGTGGAAATAGAATTGGTTTGACAGTTTTGCAAGAGGCGCCCAGTAGGATGTAAATAACAATATACTGTAAATAAGATTTGGGAAATGGAGAATCTTTAATCTGAACTGCAGTGAAAATAACAAAATCAATAAACTTGCTTATTTTTTTTTTAACAATATTCCGTTATAAATAAGTTTGTCAATGTTTGTCACTAAGTAAAATCTTTATTCACCCTGAATTACATTCTGAAATTTTTTACAGGTGGTGACATCCTTAGTCCTGCCAGGTGCAGCTCTGCGGAATGTTTGGTTACAGAGAGTTCTAAAGCCAGTACAAAATGTACCTGGCCTCCCAGAATGCCTAGGAAGGGGAGAATTCCACATAGCTATTCAGCATAGGCTAAAAATCCCTGAGGGGAGGGGGCTACATTCAGCAAAATATAGATATAGGAAGAGCTGTAAGTTTCACTATTGCTTCTGGCACCAAGGAGGTCCTTAGACGGATCTAACCTCACTTCTGCTCACTTAAAGGATACCCCAAGTGACATGTGACATGATGAGATAGACATAGGTATGTACAGTGCCTAGCACACAAATTACTATACTGTGTCCCTTTTTTTCTTTCTCAGCCAGAAAGGGTTAAATATCAGGTATGTAAGTGGCTGAATCAATCCTGACTCAGACAGGAAGTGACTACAGTGTGATCCTCCCTGATAAGAAATTCCAGCTATAAAACACTTTCCTAGCAGAAGTTGGCTTCTGAGAGCAGGAAAGAGATAAAAAGGGTCAACAGTTCATAGATTTTAGCTCTGGCATATTTCAATTAATGTGTCATTGAGTGAAAACAATAAAACAGTTAAATCTTAACAAGTAAATTTAAATATAAAATAAAACTGTGGAATATCTTAAAAACTCATTTTTAGTAGAAGGAAGATAGATATAATTGTTTATTTAATCAGTTTATTTTTGCTTCGGGTGTCCTTTAAAGGGGGATCTCTTGTACCTACAAACACCTAAATATTTCCTACCCTGTTGGCTGTTTGAAGTCGTCCATACTCCATCTGTAATAATTTACTGATGCCCTTTTTATAGAATTAAATCTTTTCATTGGCTTATTTTTAATATTTTCATATACCAACTGCTTTAAAGGGACTCCGAGCTCACGAAAAAAAGAAAAGTTGTACTCACCAGGGGCTTTCTCCAGCCCAGTGCTGGTCGGGAGGTCCCACGCCGGCGTCCTGGCTCCTCTCCTTCTCCCCGCTCCGGTATAGCTGACAGGCCGCAGCCCGGGCGACACTCGGTGGAGTGTCGGGCTGCAGCTTCCGCGTATGACGCGGATTACGTCACACGCCGGCCGCCTCGCGTCATCACGGCGGCCGGCGTGAAAGTACTGCGCATGCGCGCTTTAATCGCGCATGCGCAGTACTTTCACGCCGGCCGCCGTGATGACGCGAGGCGGCCGGCGTGTGACGTAATCCGCGTCATACGCGGAAGCTGCAGCCCGACACTCCACCGAGTGTCGCCCGGGCTGCAGCCTGTCAGCTATACCGGAGCGGGGAGAAGGAGAGGAGCCAGGACGCCGGCGTGGGACCTCCCGACCAGCACTGGGCTGGAGAAAGCCCCTGGTGAGTACAACTTTTCTTTTTTTCGTGAGCTCGGAGTCCCTTTAAAGCTGTTGAACTAATTGTGGACTTAAAGGAGTTATCAGGCAAATCGTGTTAAATTAGCTAGTGTTGCTTGCGAATTTTCGCCAAAGTCATTTTAGCATCGAAAATCCCATTTTCGATTTCGCCGAATTTTCGCGAAAATAAGTACTATTTTCGTTTCGCCTGAGTATTTTCGCATTAATTTTCGCCTAAAATCCGTTTTTTTTTTGCGTTAAATATCTAAGCCCCCTTAGAAGCTAGAATCACCAAATTTGCAGGGTATATTAAGGAGATATGTGGGTACAAGAGGAAAATTTTTTTTTGCAAAAAGACTTTATCGTTTTTGAGAAAATCGATTTTAAAGTTTCAAAGGAAAAAAGTTTACATTTAAATGTGGTAAATGACAGTCACTGTAGCAAACCTAGACGTAGTGTAAATTTATTAATATCAAAATAAAGGGCCCAGTGCAAAGGGCCAAGTGCAAGTGCCATGGGCCAAATGCAAACTGCCAAGTGCAAAGGGCCAAGTGCCAGCGCAAAGGGCCAAGAGCCAGCACAAAGGGCCAAGAGCCAGCGCAAAGGGCCAAGTGCCAGCACAAAGGGCAAAGTGCAAGCACAAAGGGCCAAGTGCAAAGGGCCAAGGGCCAAGTGCCAGCGCAAAGGGCCAAGTGCCAGCGCAAAGGGCCAAGTGCAAAGGGCTAAGTGCAAAGGGTTAAGTTCAAAGGGCCATGCAAAGTGCAAAGGGCCATTTTGCAAAAAGACCTTATTGTTTTTGAGAAAATTGTTTTTAAAGTTTCAAAGGAAAAAAAGTTTACATGTAAATGCAGTAAATGACAGTTACTGTAGAAAACCTAGAGGTAGTGTAAATGTACTAATATCAAAAGTGCAAGTACCATGGCCAAGTGCAAAGGGCCAAGTGCAAGTGCCATGGGCCAAGTGCAAACTGTCAAGTGCAAAGGGCCAAGTGCCAGCGCAAAGGGCCAAGTGCAAGCGCAAAGGGCAAAGTACAAGCGCAAAGGGCCAAGTGCCAAGCGCAAGCACAAAGGGCCAAGTGCCAAGCGCAAGCACAAAGTGCCAAGTGCAAGCACCAAGTGCAAAGGGCCAAGTGCAAAGGGCTAACTGCAAAGGGCTAACTGCAAAGGGCTAACTGCAAAGGGCCATGCAAAGTGCAAAGGGCCATGCAAAGTGCCAAGTGCAAAGTGCCATGCAAAGTGCCAAGTGCAAAGTGCACTTTGCATTTAACACTTTGCACTTGGCATTTTGCATTTGACACTTGGCACTTGGCACTTTGCATTTGGCACTCGGCACTTTGCATTTGACACTTTGCACTTGGCACTTTGCGCTTTGCATTTAACACTTTGCACTTGGCACTTGGCACTCTAGAAAACCTAGAGGTAGTGTAAATGTACTAATATCAAAATAAAGGGCCAAGTCCAAAGGGCCAAGTGCAAGTGCCATGGGCCAAGTGCAAACTGCCAAGTGCAAAGGGCCAAGGGCCAAGTGCCAGCGCAAAGGGCCAAGTGCCAGCGCAAAGGGCCAAGTGCCAGTGCAAAGGGCCAAGTGCAAGCGCAAAGGGCAAAGTACAAGCGCAAAGGGCCAAGGGCCAAGTGCTAGGTGCAAGCGCAAAGGGCCAAGTGCCAAGTGCAAGCGCAAAGGGCCAAGTGCCAAGTGCAAGCGCAAAGGGCCAAGTGCCAAGCACAAAGTGCCAAGTGCAAGCGCCAAGTGCAAAGGGCCAAGTGCAAAGGGCTAACTGCAAAGGGCTAACTGCAAAGGGCTAACTGCAAAGGGCCATGCAAAGGGCCATGCAAAGTGCAAAGGGCCATGCAAAGTGCCAAGTGCAAAGTGCCATGCAAAGTGCCAAGTGCAAAGTGCATTTAACACTTTGCATTTGACACTTGGCACTTGGCACTTTGCATTTGACACTTTGCATTTAACACTTTGCACTTGGCACTTTGCATTTGACACTTTGCATTTGACACTTTGCACTTGGCACTTTGCATTTGACACTTTGCACTTGGCACTTGGCACTTTGCATTTGACACTTTGCACTTGGCACTTGGCACTTTGCATTTGACACTTGGCCCTTTGCACTTGGCCCTTTCATTCGATATTAGTAAAATTACACTACCGCTAGGTTTGCTACAGTAACTGTCATTTACTGCATTTAAATGTATACTTTTTTCCTTTGAAACTTTAAAATCGATTTTCTCAAAAACTATAAGGTCTTTTTGCACATTTTTTTTTCTTCTTGTACCCACATATCTCCTTAATATACCCTGAAAATGTTGGTTATTCTTATATTCGGCGAATTTTCGCCTTTCGAAATGAAAATAGTACTTATTTTTGTGAAAATTCGGCGAAAAGAATATTTGCATTTTCGCTCATTACTAAAATTAGCTTTACTCACCTGGGGCTTTCTCCGGCCCCTTGCCGACTGTCCCACGCCGACCAATCTGCTCATCGCCGCTGTCCCGGTCTCCGTGGTCGGTATTCAGGCTGACCGCGGGGTCAGCCTTACTGCGGCTGCGTGAAGCACCGCTGTCAATCACGGCCACGTGGGCCGCGGCGAATTGCGCAGACATAAAACTACTACCACCTGCGCAGTAAACCGCGGTCCACGTGGCCGTGATTGACAGTGGCGCTTTGCGCAGCCGCAGTAAGGTTGACCCCGCGGTCGGCCTGAATACCAACCATGGAGAACGGGACAGAGGCGGGGAGCAGAGCGGTTGGCGTGGGACAGTCAGCAGCAAGGGGCTGGAGAAAGCCCCAGGTGAGTAAAGCTCATTTTACACGATTTGCCTGATAACTCCTTTAAAGAAAAACACTTCCACACTCTGCCCTGTCCTCATCGATGAGACCAAAGTCTCCAGGGTATAAGGTGCTCGCAGGGCCGGTTGTAGCTACAATGAGGCCCCGGGGCAAGAGTAATCCCTCCCCCCCTTCCCATTGTGTCCCAAGACAAGTCAGGAGGAGACCTAGGGGGCCCAACAGCGCTTAGGGGCTTTGTAGTAACTGTCCAGGTTGCCCCTATGGTAGTGCTTGCCCCCTCCCCCCAGTAGTATATGCACCTCTAATGACCCCCCCCCATTATTATAGCCATATGTGGCCCTAATGACCACCACTCCTCAAGTACAACAGCCATATGTGCCCCTAATCAGGGCCGGCCCTAGACTTTTTGCCGCCTGAGGCAAACTTGAAAGAAATCGCCCCCCCCTCAAGCCGTGGGAGGGGAGCCGCCGAACTGGAGGGGGTAGTGAGCAGGTAGGGGGTATTGGGCACAGCCCAATTGGACCCCCCTCCCTCACCTGGGTCCCTCGATCTGCATTTTCCCTCCAGCTTTAAAAAGTTAAAGTGGTTTAAAATTCTGACAAAATTTTCAACAAAAATGTGTTTTCTACTTTTTATAACCCATACAATTATCATATTTGCTTTTGTGCACAAGTATTATTATTATTCATTTAGGTATTATAACTTCCCAAAGTTCAGTTTATTTACTTTGAAAGCTGCTGGTGCATTTTATTTATAACTGTTGTCATTCTGTTGTAAATGCTGCCAGCAGTGATTTCTGATCTGTGTTTCACCCCAGGACTCATCAGCTGAAGTCCTGCACAGCCAGAGAATGTTTACATAAATGTATCAAGTAAAGAATGTGTACACAAGATAAGATTATAAGCAGTTTGAATGCGGGTTCTCCCTGCAGAAGAAAGAGTCAGCCCTGTGATGTAACCCTTTGAATGCTGTTCGACTAAAAAAAAACAAAAACATTGTGTTAGTATATTGTATGCTGTAAATAATCTTTTAGAGCAAAGAGGAAATTCTGGGTTATATTCCGCTTTAAGTAGCAGCCGCTATTAGTAAGAGGCAGCGGGCAGGGATGACTCATCTCTTCTGCGTTCCAGCGTGCGTTCCACTGTCGTCACTTCCTGCAATGCCGTCCACTTACAATACAGTGAGCGGCATTGCAGGAAGTGACGTCAGTGGAATGCACGCTGGAACGCGGAAGAGGTGAGTCATCTCTGCCCGCTGCCTCTTACTAATAGTGGCTGCTACTTAATTTTTTAAAGTTGGAGGGGGAGCGCAGATCAGGGGACCCAGGCGAGGGAGGGGGGTTCGACCCTCCTCCCCGCCGCTGTGCCCAATACCCCCTACCTGCCCGCTACCCCCTCCAGCTCGGCAGCCCCCCACACCCACGGACCGGCGGGTGCAGCCCCCCCCAGAAGTGCTGCCTGAGGCATTTGTTTCACCCTGCCTAATGGGCGGACCGCCCTGCCCCTAATATCCACTCCCTCCCCCATTATGATAGCCATATGGGCGGGCCCCTTATGTCCCCCCTCACGAAGATAGGTATATGGGCCCTTGTGTCCCCCCACTGTGATAGCCATATGGGCCCTTAATATCTCCCCTCCTCTCACGATGATAACTATATGGGCCCCTTATGTCCCCCCTCCTCTCACTATGATAACTATATGAGCCCCTTATGTCGCCCCTTCCCCCATATGGGCCTCTACTTTTCCCCACCCCGCTCTATGATAGCCAACCATATGTGCTCCTAATGTCTCCCCATCCTTCTAGTGCAAAAGCTATATGTGCCACTAACGAACTAACCCCACCGCTGTGTGCATGTGGCCCCCCCCTCCCTCGCACAGTGTTATGGAGCTGATGATGGGAGACCTGCAGCAGCAGCAGCACACACAGACCTGCTACGAGTTCCAAGCCACACAGGTCTGTTGGTCTCCTCTGTAGTGCCGCTGTTCTCCACTTCCTGCTTCTTACATCGGGCACTAGAGCCCAAACGCAGAAGCAGGAAGTGGAGAACAGCGGCACTACAGAGGAGACCAACAGACCTGCATGGATTGGAACTAGTAGCAGGTCAGTGTGTGCTACTGCTGCTGTATGTCTTCCATCAGCTCCATAATGCTGCGGGAGGAAGTGTGTGTGTGGGGGGGGGGGGGGGGGCGCACATGGATGGAGCAGGTATGGCCTCTGCTTTGGAGGTAACACAATTTAGGGGGAAGAGGGGGACACTTTGTGGCCCCTAATGGCGCTGGTGCAATAGCTCCAGTTCCTTGGCACAAACATAACCGAGGACTTAAAGGACAACTGAAGTGAGAAGAACATGAAGACTGTCGCGTCTGATGAAACCCAAGAACGGGTGAAACGCGTCACGTGAGCACTGACGCCGCCTGAGATGGGCTCACTCCAGGATACGCAATTACGGAAGTAAGAGCCCCCTTTCTCCCCCGGTGCCACGTGAACAACCGCTACCGGCATGCAGGGCAAGGCTGGCAGTATGCTGGGAGTACCCGCCGGAGACCTGGAAGGCAGTACACCTAAAGGATACGTGAGTCCTGACAAATGCAGGGGTGGTGTGCATATAGACTGGTTATAATAGTCCGGGGTGCGCACCTTCGTGCGCGTAATGAGGAGCGTTTTAGAGGCTTATGCTTATGGAGTTATAGAGCCATTACAAGCGGCATCCTTATATTATAAATTGGACAACAACAAAGAGAGCCCTGAAGACAGTTATAAAAGCGAACTAAATGGAGTGCACTCCAATCTAATATATTGGCGCCCGTCCTTATACAAGGGACTAAGTTCTTTTTTGTTTTTTTAATGGGGTGGATGGGTTTGTAATCATGCTTGGAATACTCAAATTCTAAATTAGTAATGAATAAATGATACTTTTTCACTTTTGCAACCCCCTGGCTCCCCGCATTTTTACTTTCTATAACTATCATATTTGTTTCCCTTTAAACAATACCGATGGCTTGGGAACTCTTCTGATCTATGCGGCTGCAGTAGTGTCTGAATAACCCCAGAAACAATCCTGCAGCTAATCTTGCCAGATCTGATAATAATGTCAGAAACACCAGCTGCTGCATGCTTGTTCAGGGGCTATGGCTAAGAGTATTAGGGGCAGAGGATCAGCAGGGCTGCCAGGCAACTGGTATTGCTTTAAAGAGAACCAGAGACGCAGCACCCTCTTGTATTTTATTACATTTATCAGTGGGAACATGACAGTAAACACCTACCCTGCTTTTAGTTTCATTCTTATCTGCTTAATTAGTCTGTTATCAGCTGTGATAAGAATTCCAGACTGAGCCTTCAGTCTAGGTTTGACCTGGACACATTATAGCACTCTTCTGTGGAGTCTTTTCAAGCCAAAACCTGCCCCCTCCTGGCTCAGCTTTGCTGCTTTGCATACTGATAGCTCTGATGACATGAGAAGGGCTGATTCTGCTGAGAGAGAGGCTCTGAAACAGACAAGTGTGGCTGCAATGTGATCTGTGTGCTCTGTGTGCCTCTGCATAGATAATGATGATGACTGCAGTTTCATTCCTATGAGAGACACTTCCTACAGGCAGCTGCACATCATACCAAAATGAAAGCACACAGATGAAAGGCTGCAGCAGCCTTTCTCATATAGCCTAGACAGCATATTCAGAACAACTCATAACCCGAAAGCAGAAGGGATATGAGCTGCCGGCCATATTGGATTTTTCCTGGAGCAATGATGGATAAAAAACACTAAAAAAAGGCACACGAGAGTGGCGAAATTATCAGGTAGAGCATTTATTCTTTACAAGCTATCGACTGATATGTTTATTTTGTGTGAAACGTTCATCTCTGGTTCCCTTTAAAGGAAAAATATATGACAGCCTACATATCCAACTCGTTATAGTCCTTTAAAATGGGAGCAGAACACCACCAAAATTCAGAAGAAAGCTCAGGAGAGGTTATTCTTCCTGCAACAACTGAAGAAATTTGGAATGCCATGTGAGCTGCTGACCAGCTTTTACACCGCTACCATTGAATCCATCCTTTGCTCCTCCATCATCATCTGGTATGCAGGTGCATACCAGATGATAAGGGATAAGTACAGACTCCAAAGAGTAATTAGTGAGGCAAAAAAGAACATTGGATTGGATAGCCTCTACCACCTCTAGAACTCCTCCACAAAACAAGAATGAAAACGAGGGCCACCAAGATTTCGTATGACCAATTTCACCCGGGCAGTTGCTTCTTTGAGCTCCTTCCCTCGGGCCTACGTTACAGAACCATCCCCTCCAGAACCACCAGGAGCAGAAACACCTTCTGCCCTCAGGCAGTCCTACTGCTGAGCTTCAGTAATTCCTACTAGGTCCATCTGCCTGCAGCACTCTAGCCCTTTGGTCATGATGATTCCCCTCACTCAGATCCTCTTTGCACCCCTGCGCAGGACTGCTCCCTGCTCCGCGCATTAGTCGTAGTAAAGGGACCCTGAGCAGAGGCATAACATTAAAATCTGGACTTTCCTGGGGCTTCCTCCAGCCCCCTGTAGCCTGCAAGTTCTCCCGCCATCCTCTGGGTTCCCTCTGCGGCCCCACTGGCGGTTCCAATAATCCGGCAACTCTTTGGCTGAAGTCGCCCTTGCATGTACCCGGCACATCATCACGCCGCCCACTGCAAGTGCCCTGCGCTTGCACGGTTCAGTGTTTAGGGAACCAAGCATATGCAGGATGCTTACGGTGACCAGTAAATTTAGTCTAACCATAGAACTCGGAAGCATTAGACCAATCAGAGAATACAGAGTCAACTTGGAAGTGTTTGGCCAATCAAACAATGCAAAAAAATTACTGGAAAAAGACTCTGAAAATCGGAAATCCACAGAATGTAATTTTGTGAGATCCATTCGCTCGTGCCTAATTACCTTCATGGATGGGAGAACTCGTGGAGTGCTCTATAAGAGAGGGATAGTAGGACTTTGAACTGGATGCTCTGGGTAAACGGAAGCCAGTGGAGGGATGGTTAAAGACAGGCAGCAGGAACTGAAGAGGTTTATGAGATAGGCAGCAGGGTTCAGTAGGGAGGCATTGAAGACGTACTAGTCTGGTTTTTGGTGATGTTGCGTTGTATCCAGTGTATAGCCACCTTTGGTCACTATTATCATCTTGACATCTTTGCAAGCAGCCTGCAGCTTATTCCACCCACACACCCAATTTGACACAACTGTTTGCTTGTCTTGCCCTCTGGAGGTATTTTAGCAAAGTGCAAAGGGCCATTTTGCAAAAAGACCTTATTGTTTTTAAAAAAATTGTTTTTAAAGTTTCAAAGGAAAAAAAGTTTACATTTAAATGCAGTAAATGACAGTTACTGTAGAAAACCTAGAGGTAGTGTAAATGTACTAATATCAAAAGTGCAAGTGCCATGGCCAAGTGCAAAGGGCCAAGTGCAAGTGCCATGGGCCAAGTGCAAAGGGCCAAGTGCCAGCGCAAAGGGCCAAGTGCAAGCGCAAAGGGCAAAGTACAAGCGCAAAGGGCCAAGGGCCAAGTGCTAGGTGCCAGCGCAAAGGGCCAAGTGCCAAGTGCAAGCGCAAAGGGCCAAGTGCCAAGTGCAAGCGCAAAGGGCCAAGTGCAAGCGCAAAGGGCCAAGTGCCAAGCGCAAGCACAAAGGGCCAAGTGCCAAGCGCAAGCACAAAGTGCCAAGTGCAAGCACCAAGTGCAAAGGGCCAAGTGCAAAGGGCTAACTGCAAAGGGCTAACTGCAAAGGGCTAACTGCAAAGGGCCATGCAAAGTGCAAAGGGCCATGCAAAGTGCCAAGTGCAAAGTGCCATGCAAAGTGCCAAGTGCCAAGTGCAAAGTGCACTTTGCATTTAACACTTTGCACTTGGCACTTTGCATTTGGCACTTGGCACTTTGCATTTGACACTTTGCACTTGGCACTTTGCGCTTTGCATTTAACACTTTGCACTTGGCACTTGGCACTCTAGAAAACCTAGAGGTAGTGTAAATGTACTAATATCAAAATAAAGGGCCAAGTGCAAAGGGCCAAGTGCAAGTGCCATGGGCCAAGTGCAAACTGCCAAGTGCAAAGGGCCAAGTGCCAGCGCAAAGGGCCAAGTGCCAGCGCAAAGGGCCAAGTGCCAGTGCAAAGGGCCAAGTGCAAGCGCAAAGGGCAAAGTACAAGGGCCAAGTGCTAGGTGCAAGCGCAAAGGGCCAAGTGCCAAGTGCAAGCGCAAAGGGCCAAGTGCCAAGTGCAAGCGCAAAGGGCCAAGTGCCAAGCACAAAGTGCCAAGTGCAAGCGCCAAGTGCAAAGGGCCAAGTGCAAAGGGCTAACTGCAAAGGGCTAACTGCAAAGGGCTAACTGCAAAGGGCCATGCAAAGTGCAAAGGGCCATGCAAAGTGCCAAGTGCAAAGTGCCATGCAAAGTGCCAAGTGCAAAGTGCACTTTGCATTTAACACTTTGCATTTGACACTTGGCACTTGGCACTTTGCATTTGACACTTGGCACTTGGCACTTTGCATTTGACACTTTGCATTTGACACTTTGCATTTAACACTTTGCACTTGGCACTTTGCATTTGACACTTTGCATTTGACACTTTACACTTGGCACTTTGCATTTGACACTTTGCACTTGGCACTTGGCACTTTGCATTTGACACTTGGCCCTTTGCACTTGGCCCTTTCATTCGATATTAGTAAAATTACACTACCGCTAGGTTTGCTACAGTAACTGTCATTTACTGCATTTAAATGTATACTTTTTTCCTTTGAAACTTTAAAATCGATTTTCTCAAAAACTATAAGGTCTTTTTGCACATTTTTTTTTCTTCTTGTACCTACATATCTCCTTAATATACCCTGAAAATTTTGGTTATTCTTATATTCGGCGAATTTTCGCCTTTCGAAATGAAAATAGTACTTATTTTCGTGAAAATTCGGCGAAAAGAATATTTGCATTTTCGCTCATTACTAAAATTAGCTTTACTCACCTGGGGCTTTCTCCGGCCCCTTGCCGACTGTCCCACGCCGACCAATCTGCTCATCGCCGCTGTCCCGGTCTCCGTGGTCGGTATTCAGGCTGACCGCGGGGTCAGCCTTACTGCGGCTGCGTGAAGCACCGCTGTCAATCACGGCCACGTGGGCCGCGGCGAATTGCGCAGACATAAAACTACTACCACCTGCGCAGTAAACCGCGGTCCACGTGGCCGTGATTGACAGTGGCGCTTTGCGCAGCCGCAGTAAGGTTGACCCCGCGGTCGGCCTGAATACCAACCATGGAGAACGGGACAGAGGCGGGGAGCAGAGCGGTTGGCGTGGGACAGTCAGCAGCAAGGGGCTGGAGAAAGCCCCAGGTGAGTAAAGCTCATTTTACACGATTTGCCCGATAACTCCTTTAAAGAAAAACACTTCCACACTCTGCCCTGTCCTCATCGATGAGACCAAAGTCTCCAGGGTATAAGGTGCTCGCAGGGCCGGTTGTAGCTACAATGAGGCCCCGGGGCAAGAGTAATCTGGGGGGCCCCCTGACACCCACCCCTGGCAACAATTCCCTCCCCCCCTCCCCATTGTGTCCCAAGACAAGTCAGGAGGAGACCTAGGGGGCCCAACAGCGCTTAGGGGCTTTGTAGTAACTGTCCAGGTTGCCCCTATGGTAGTGCTTGCCCCCTCCCCCCAGTAGTATATGCACCTCTAATGACCCCCCCATTATTATAGCCATATGTGGCCCTAATGACCACCACTCCTCAAGTACGACAGCCATATGTGCCCCTAATCAGGGCCGGCCCTAGACTTTTTGCCGCCTGAGGCAAACTTGAAAGAAATCGCCCCCCCCTCAAGCCGTGGGTGGGGAGCCGCCGAACTGGAGGGGGTAGTGAGCAGGTAGGGGGTATTGGGCACAGCCCAATTGGACCCCCCTCCCTCACCTGGGTCCTTCGATCTGCATTTCCCCTCCAGCTTTAAAAAGTTAAAGTGGTTTAAAATTCTGACAAAATTTTCAACAAAAATGTGTTTTCCTACTTTTTATAACCCATACAATTATCATATTTGCTTTTGTGCACAAGTATTATTATTATTATTCATTTAGGTATTATAACTTCCCAAAGTTCAGTTTATTTACTTTGAAAGCTGCTGGTGCATTTTATTTATAACTGTTGTCATTCTGTTGTAAATGCTGCCAGCAGTGATTTCTGATCTGTGTTTCACCCCAGGACTCATCAGCTGAAGTCCTGCACAGCCAGAGAATGTTTACATAAATGTATCAAGTAAAGAATGTGTACACAAGATAAGATTATAAGCAGTTTGAATGCGGGTTCTCCCTGCAGAAGAAAGAGTCAGCCCTGTGATGTAACCCTTTGAATGCTGTTCGACTAAAAAAAAAAAAAACATTGTGTTAGTATATTGTATGCTGTAAATCAGTGGCGTACCTAGGGTATTTGGCACCCGGTGCTGGTTATCCACAGTCACCCCCCCCCCCCCGGGCTGTGGAGTCGGTACAAAAATCTTCCGACTCCTCAGTTTATGAAACCACGACTCCAACTCCGACTCCGGGTACCCAAAATAGCTTCAACTCCGACTCCTTAGTCTTAATACTTAACAGGGCTGTGGATTTTGTACCAAAATCACCCGACTCCTCAGTTTATGAAATCAACGACTCCGACTCCAACTCCAACTCCAGGTGCCCAAAATTGCCCAGACTCCGACTCTTCGACTCAGACTCCACAGCCCTGCCCCCCCGTAATTGGGGCTACGTTGCGCAAAAAATGTGTGTGGTCATATACCAAAATGTGGGTGTGGTCACGGGTGGAGACTAGTTTACATGAACTTAGCAATGGTGGGACATTAGATTAGGACAGTGGTGGCGAAAAGTCACTTATCTATCGCAAAGTGCCTACAGCAATTTAAACTAAATACAAACATTTTAACTCATACATGAACATTATGGAAAATCCAAGTTGAAAATAAACTGTGAAGATAAACAATTTCATCCATCCTACTCCTGAAAAATGTATTTTTTTTTTTTAAAACCCCCCCAGTTTTATTTTCTGTTTTAAAAAGCTAAAAAAAAAAAAAAAAAAAAGTAGGTTTAAAGGAGTTATCCGGGCAGTTTTAATAAAATGAACGCCCCAAGCTCCCAGGACCTCCCTCGCCGCATCTCTGCTCTCAGCCGTTCGCCGGAGGCTAAGAACTACTACCACCTGCGCAGTCCGCTCCGGCCCACGTGGCGGTGATTGACAGCGCCGATCGTGCAGGCGCAGTACAGAGCAACCTCCAGGTCGCTCTGACATCATCGCCGGGGACCGGGTCGGAGCTCCGGCGAACGGCTGAGAGCAGAGATGCGGCGAGGGAGGTCCTGGGAGCTTGGGGCGTTCATTTTATTAAAACTGCCCGGATAACTCCTTTAGGGCTGGAACCCACAGGAGCGCTTTTGGCAGCGTTTTGGCAGCACTGCGATACGCTAGCAGTTTGCCAAAACGCTGGGCTAATGTTAATGGATGGGGCAACTTCCACAGGAGCGTTTGCGTTTCTCAGAAACGCAAACGCAGGACATGCAGCATTTTGGGAGCGTTAGCGCTTCAATGTAAAGTATTGAACCGCTAGCGGAAACGCTCAGCAAAACCTAAACTGAGCGGTTTTGCTAGCGTTTTGCGGTTCAGCACACTGTAACAAAATGAAAAATAATTCACAGGACCAATCAGGATAAAAACGCAAAACGCTAGGCACCCGCTGGGGAAAAAAATACAATGTTGCAAAACACGACCAAAAACGCGCATGAATCCGCATGCAAACCGCTCAGACAAAACGCTAGCGGTTGCGTTTTGCGTTTGCGGTTTTCAGTGGGTTCCAGGCCTCAATGCTATTGTCTCATATGAGGTTGATTCCGCTTTTCCCATAGTCTCGCAGTTAGCAATCATGAGGCCCCCAACAAGACAAATTCAGCAATCTTGAGGCCCCCAACAAATCATGAGGCCCCCAACAAGACAAATTCAGCAATCTTGAGGCCCCCAACAAGTCAAATTCAGCAATCATGAGGCCCCCAATAAATTATGAGTCCCCCAACAAGACAAATTCAGCAATCATGAGGCCCCCAGCAAGACAAATTCAGCAATCTTGAGGCCCACAACAAATCATGAGGCCCCCAAAAAGACAAATCCAGTAACCATGAGGCCACCAACAAGACAAATTCAGCAGTCATGAGGCACATAAATAGACAGCATTTCAAATAAATAGGCAAAATGCCCCATTAATATGGTAGACACCTCTCACCTGGCTTCTGAATTCTCCTCTACTGGCTGCTGTGCCTGGCTGGCAATACTATTTTTGTCTGGATTGGCGATGATGTGTGAGCTGAAAGGCCTGGCAGTGATGCTGTGGCCTGACTGGCGGTGATGCTGTGGCTGGGCTGGCTGGCGGTGATGCTGTGGCTGGACTGGCTGGTTGAAGTAAATGCTGGCCTGACTGGTGGTGATGCTGTGGCCTTTTTGCCAGTGATTCTGGGCTGGTTGGCTGGTGGTTATGTTGGGCTGGCTGGCCTAGATAGTTTAGGTAGTGAGAGGTGCCCCACAGTTTAGGTAGTGCCAGGAGCCCCCCAGTTTAAGTAGTTACAGGAGCCCCCCAGCTCAATTAGTGACTGGAGCCCCCCAGTTCAGTTAGTGACAGGTACCCCCCAGTTTAGGTAGTGACAGGTACCCCCCAGTTTAGGTAGTGACAGGTGCCCCCCAGTTCAGCTAGTGACAGGTGCCCCCCAGTTCAGCTAGTGACAGGTGCCCCCCAGTTCAGCTAGTGACTGGTGCCCCCCAGTTCAGCTAGTGACTGGTGCCCCCCAGTTTGTGTAGTGACATGAACCCCCAGTTTAGATAGTGACAGGAACAGGAAAAGTTGTGACTGGGCACACCATCTTAGGTAGGGTGCTTGGTATTGTGGTATAGGCAAACCACCAAAGTATAAGTCCAGAATTCAAATATACCAGCACTCCAGCTTTCTCAAAGAATCACGCTCTTTTATTGAGCTAACATATCCACAGAAATGACCGACAATTGTTTCGGGGCCTCGCAGGGTCCCCCTTTCTCAAGGCGTGTGTGGTTACCAATATCAATAAAAGAGCGTGATTCTTTGAGAAAGCTGGAGTGCTGGTATATTTGAATTCTAGATAGTGACAGGGACCCCCAGTTTAGATAGCGACAGCGACCCCCCAGGTTAGACAGCGACCCCCCCAGGTTAGACAGCGACCCCCCCAGGTTAGACAGCGACCCCCCCAGGTTAGACAGCGACCCCCAGGTTAGATAGTGACAGTGACCCCCAGGTTAGATAGTGACAGTGACCCCCAGGTTAGATAGTGACAGTGACCCCCAGGTTAGATAGTGACAGTGACCCCCAGGTTAGATAGTGACAGCGACCCCCAGGTTAGATAGTGACAGGAAACCCCAGGTTAGGTAGTGACAGCGACCCCCCAGGTTAGATAGTGACAGCGACCCCCAGGTTAGATAGTGACAGGGACCCCCCAGGTTAGATAGTGACAGCGACCCCCAGTTAGATAGTGACAGGGATCCCCCAGGTTAGATAGTGACAGCGACCCCCAGGTTAGATAGTGACAGCGACCCCCCCAGGTTAGATAGTGACAGGGACCCCCCCAGGTTAGATAGTGACAGGGACCCCCCAGGTTAGATAGTGACAGCGACCCCCGGTTAGATAGTGACAGGGACCCCCGGTTAGATAGTGACAGGGACCCCCCAGGTTAGATAGTGACAGGGACCCCCAAGGTTAGATAGTGACAGGGACCCCCAGGTTAGATAGTGACAGCGACCCCCGGTTAGATAGTGACAGGGACCCCCCAGGTTAGATAGTGACAGCGACCCCCCAGGTTAGATAGTGACAGGGACCCCCCAGGTTAGTGACAGCGACCCCCAGGTTAGTGACAGCGACCCCCGGTTAGATAGTGACAGGGACCCCCCAGGTTAGATAGTGACAGGGACCCCCCAGGTTAGATAGTGACAGGGACCCCCCAGGTTAGATAGTGACAGGGACCCCCAGGTTAGTGACAGCGACCCCAGGTTAGATAGTGACAGGGACCCCCCAGGTTAGATAGTGACAGCGACCCCCAGGTTAGTGACAGCAACCCCCGGTTAGGCAGTGACAGGGACCCCCCAGGTTAGGCAGTGACAGGGACCCCCCAGGTTAGGCAGTGACAGGGACCCCCCAGGTTAGGCAGTGACAGGGACGCCCCAGGTTAGTGACAGCGACCCCCAGGTTAGTGACAGCGACCCCCGTTTAGATAGTGACAGGGACCCCCCAGGTTAGATAGTGACAGCGACCCCCCAGGTTAGTTAGTGACAGCGACCCCCAGTTAGATAGTGACAGGGACCCCCCAGGTTAGATAGTGACAGCGACCCCCAGGTTAGTTAGTGACTGCGACCCCCAGGTTAGATAGCGACAGGGACCCCCCCCAGGTTAGATAGTGACAGCGACCCCCAGGTTAGATAGTGACAGCGACCCCCAGGTTAGATAGTGACAGCGACCCCCAGGTTAGATAGTGACAGCGACCCCCAGGTTAGATAGTGACAGTGACCCCCAGGTTAGATAGTGACAGCGACCCCCCAGGTTAGTTAGTGACAGCGACCCCCAGTTAGATAGTGACAGGGACCCCCCAGGTTAGATAGTGACAGCGACCCCCAGGTTAGTTAGTGACTGCGACCCCCAGGTTAGATAGTGACAGGGACCCCCCCCAGGTTAGATAGTGACAGCGACCCCCAGGTTAGATAGTGACAGCGACCCCCAGGTTAGATAGTGACAGTGACCCCCAGGTTAGTTAGTGACTGGGACCCCCCCAGGTTAGATAGTGACAGGGACCCCCCCAGGTTAGATAGTGACAGGGACCCCCCCAGGTTAGATAGTGACAGGGACCCCCCCAGGTTAGATAGTGACAGCGACCCCCAGGTTAGTGACAGGGACCCCCCAGGTTAGATAGTGACAGGGACCCCCCAGGTTAGTTAGTGACTGGGACCCCCCCAGGTTAGATAGTGACAGGGACCCCCCCAGGTTAGATAGTGACAGGGACCCCCCCAGGTTAGATAGTGACAGCGACCCCCAGGTTAGTGACAGGGACCCCCCAGGTTAGATAGTGACAGGGACCCCCCAGGTTAGATAGTGACAGGGACACCCCAGGTTAGATAGTGACAGGGACCCCCCACTGCCCCAGGTAAGATAGTGACAGCGACCCCCAGTTAGTGACAGGGACCCCCTAGGTTAGATAGTAATAGGGATCCCCCCCAGGTTAGATAGTGACAGGTGCCCTTCACTCGTTGTGCAAATTTGGGATTTTACACCCCCCGTGGCCGTCCCCGCTGACAACCTACCCCCCCCCCCCCTCCCTCCCTCACCTCACAGGCCTTCCCCGGTGACAGGCAGGAGCAGCCCAGCTTCAGACCTCAGTATCAGCCGGCGACCAGTATGCGGGCGCACCGAACTCAGTGAACACCACCAGTGATGTCACTTCCGCATATCAGTGCGGTGTCCGCTGGGTCCTAGTGCCCGCATACTGGTCGCCGGCTGGTCGGAGGCCTGAAGCTGGGCTGCTCCTGAGTCCTGCCTGTCACCGGGGAAGGCCCCGGGGGGGGGGGGGGACGACACACATAGGTTGTCAGCGGGGACGGCCACGGGGGGGGTGTAAAATCCCAAATTTGCACAACATGTGCACTGACTGCAGCGGCAGGGGCGGCAACACAGGACTCCCGGTGTCACCCCCTAAGCATCAAGACACCCGGTGCGGGCCGCCCCTGCCGCTTGACGGTAGGAACGCCACTGCTGTAAATAATCTTTTAGAGCAAAGAGGAAATTCTGGGTTATATTCCGCTTTAAGTAGCAGCCGCTATTAGTAAGAGGCAGCGGGCAGGGATGACTCATCTCTTCTGCGTTCCAGCGTGCGTTCCACTGTCGTCACTTCCTGCAATGCCGTCCACTTACAATACAGTGGGCGGCATTGCAGGAAGTGACGTCAGTGGAATGCACGCTGGAACGCGGAAGAGGTGAGTCATCTCTGCCCGCTGCCTCTTACTAATAGTGGCTGCTACTTAATTTTTTAAAGTTGGAGGGGGAGCGCAGATCAGGGGACCCAGGCGAGGGAGGGGGGTTCGACCCTCCTCCCCGCCGCTGTGCCCAATACCCCCTACCTGCCCGCTACCCCCTCCAGCTCGGCAGCCCCCCACACCCACGGACCGGCGGGTGCAGCCCCCCCCCAGAAGTGCTGCCTGAGGCATTTGTTTCACCCTGCCTAATGGGCGGACCGCCCTGCCCCTAATATCCACTCCCTCCCCCATTATGATAGCCATATGGGCGGGCCCCTTATGTCCCCCCTCACGATGATAGGTAAACGGGCCCTTGTGTCCCCCCACTGTGATAGCCATATGGGCCCTTAATGTCTCCCCTCCTCTCACGATGATAACTATATGGGCCCCTTATGTCCCCCCTCCTCTCACTATGATAACTATATGAGCCCCTTATGTCGCCCCTTCCCCCATATGGGCCTCTACTTTTCCCCACCCCGCTCTATGATAGCCAACCATATGTGCTCCTAATGTCTCCCCATCCTTCTAGTGCAAAAGCTATATGTGCCACTAACGAACTAACCCCACCACCGCACTGTGTGCATGTGGCCCCCCCCTCCCTCGCACAGTGTTATGGAGCTGATGATGGGAGACCTGCAGCAGCAGCAGCACACACAGACCTGATACGAGTTCCAAGCCACACAGGTCTGTTGGTCTCCTCTGCAGTGCCGCTGTTCTCCACTTCCTGCTTCTTACATCGGGCACTAGAGCCCAAACGCAGAAGCAGGAAGTGGAGAACAGCGGCACTACAGAGGAGACCAACAGACCTGCATGGATTGGAACTAGTAGCAGGTCAGTGTGTGCTGCTGCTGCTGTATGTCTTCCATCAGCTCCATAATGCTGCGGGAGGAAGTGTGTGTGTGGGGGGGGGGGCGCACATGGATGGAGCAGGTAGGGCCTCTGCTTTGGAGGTAACACAATTTAGGGGGAAGAGGGGGACACTTTGTGGTCCCTAATGGCGCTGGTGCAATAGCTCCAGTTCCTTGGCACAACCATAACCGAGGACTTAAAGGACAACTGAAGTGAGAAGAACATGAAGACTGTCGCGTCTGATGAAACCCAAGAACGGGTGAAACGCGTCACGTGAGCACTGACGCCGCCTGAGATGGGCTCGCTCCAGGATACGCAATTACGGAAGTAAGAGCCCCCTTTCTCCCCCGGTGCCACGTGAACAACCGCTACCGGCATGCAGGGCAAGGCTGGCAGTATGCTGGGAGTACCCGCCGGAGACCTGGAAGGCAGTACACCTAAAGGATACGTGAGTCCTGACAAATGCAGGGGTGGTGTGCATATAGACTGGTTATAATAGTCCGGGGTGCGCACCTTCGTGCGCGTAATGAGGAGCGTTTTAGAGGCTTATGCTTATGGAGTTATAGAGACATTACAAGCGGCATCCTTATATTATAAATTGGACAACAACAAAGAGAGCCCTGAAGACAGTTATAAAAGCGAACTAAATGGAGTGCACTCCAATCTAATATATTGGCGCCCGCCCTTATACAAGGGACTAAGTTCTTTTTTGTTTTTTTAATGGGGTGGATGGGTTTGTAATCATGCTTGGAATACTCAAATTCTAAATTAGTAATGAATAAATGATACTTTTTCACTTTTGCAACCCCCTGGCTCCCCGCATTTTTACTTTCTATAACTATCATATTTGTTTCCCTTTAAACAATACCGATGGCTTGGGAACCCTTCTGATCTATGCGGCTGCAGTAGTGTCTGAATAACCCCAGAAACAATCCTGCAGCTAATCTTGCCAGATCTGATAATAATGTCAGAAACACCAGCTGCTGCATGCTTGTTCAGGGGCTATGGCTAAGAGTATTAGGGGCAGAGGATCAGCAGGGCTGCCAGGCAACTGGTATTGCTTTAAAGAGAACCAGAGACGAAGCACCCTCTTGTATTTTACTACATTTATCAGTGGGAACATGACAGTAAACACCTACCCTGCTTTTAGTTTCATTCTTATCTGCTTAATTAGTCTGTTATCAGCTGTGATAAGAATTCCAGACTGAGCCTTCAGTCTAGGTTTGACCTGGACACATTATAGCACTCTTCTGTGGAGTCTTTTCAAGCCAAAACCTGCCCCCTCCTGGCTCAGCTTTGCTGCTTTGCATACTGATAGCTCTGATGACATGAGAAGGGCTGATTCTGCTGAGAGAGAAGCTCTGAAACAGACAAGTGTGGCTGCAATGTGATCTGTGTGCTCTATGTGCACTCTGCATAGATAATGATGATGACTGCAGTTTCATTCCTATGAGAGACACTTCCTACAGGCAGCTGCACATCATACCAAAATGAAAGCACACAGATGAAAGGCTGCAGCAGCCTTTCTCATATAGCCTAGACAGCATATTCAGAACAACTCATAACCCGAAAGAAGAAGGGATATGAGCTGCCGGCCATATTGGATTTTTCCTGGAGCAATGATGGATAAAAAACACTAAAAAAAGGCACACCAGAGTGGCGAAATTATCAGGTAGAGCATTTATTCTTTACAAGCTATCGACTGATATGTTTATTTTGTGTGAAACGTTCATCTCTGGTTCCCTTTAAAGGAAAAATATATGACAGCCTACATATCCAACTCGTTATAGTCCTTTAAAATGGGAGCAAAACACCACCAAAATTCAGAAGAAAGCTCAGGAGAGGTTATTCTTCCTGCAACAACTGAAGAAATTTGGAATGCCATGTGAGCTGCTGACCAGCTTTTACACCGCTACCATTGAATCCATCCTTTGCTCCTCCATCATCATCTGGTATGCAGGTGCATAGCAGATGATAAGGGATAAGTACAGACTCCAAAGAGTAATTAGTGAGGCAAAAAAGAACATTGGATTGGATAGCCTCTACCACCCCTAGAACTCCTCCACAAAACAAGAATGAAAACGAGGGCCACCAAGATTTCGTATGACCAATTTCACCCGGGCAGTTGCTTCTTTGAGCTCCTTCCATCGGGCCTACGTTACAGAACCATCCCCTCCAGAACCACCAGGAGCAGAAACACCTTCTGCCCTCAGGCAGTCCTACTGCTGAGCTTCAGTAATTCCTACTAGGTCCATCTGCCTGCAGCACTCTAGCCCTTTGGTCATGATGATTCCCCTCACTCAGATCCTCTTTGCACCCCTGCGCAGGACTGCTCACTGCTCCGCGCATTAGTCGTAGTAAAGGGACCCTGAGCAGAGGCATAACATTAAAATCTGGACTTTCCTGGGGCTTCCTCCAGCCCCCTGTAGCCTGCAAGGACTCCCGCCATCCTCTGGGTTCCCTCTACGGCCCCACTGGCGGTTCCAATAATCTGGCAACTCTTTGGCTGAAGTCGCCCTTGCATGTACCCGGCACATCATCACGCCGCCCACTGCAAGTGCCCTGCGCTTGCACTGTTCAGTGTTTAGAGAACCAAGCATATGCAGGATGCTTACGGTGACCAGTAAATTTAGTCTAACCATAGAACTCGGAAGCATTAGACCAATCAGAGAATATAGAGTCAACTTGGAAGTGTTTGGCCAATCAAACAATGCAAAAAAATTACTGGAAAAAGACTCTGAAAATCGGAAATCCACAGAATGTAATTTTGTGAGATCCATTCGCTCGTGCCTAATTACCTTCATGGATGGGAGAACTCGTGGAGTGCTCTATAAGAGAGGGATAGTAGGACTTTGAACTGGATGCTCTGGGTAAACGGAAGCCAGTGGAGGGATGGTTAAAGACAGGCAGCAGGAACTGAAGAGGTTTATGAGATAGGCAGCAGGGTTCAGTAGGGAGGCATTGAAGACGTACTAGTCTGGTTTTTGGTGATGTTGCGTTGTATCCAGTGTATAGCCACCTTTGGTCACTATTATCATCTTGACATCTTTGCAAGCAGCCTGCAGCTTATTCCACCCACACACCCAATTTGACACAACTGTTTGAAGTTTGTGATAACAGAGGCGCCAAATTAGAGTAAAAACATCTAAAATCAGTTTAAAAGGAGGGGGGTTGGTGGATGCCACCCTCAGGTATATAAAGAGACCAGCCAATGAGCCGTTATATATAAATAAATAATACAATTTATTATAAAATCTCCAGGTATGCAACGCGTTTCACGGGTCAAATGCCCGCTTCATCAGGCAATCAGTGTTGGAGATACACTACAAGACAAAAGAAGAAAGAAAAAAAGGGAAAAACCGGAATCTTTTTTCTTCTTCTTTCTTCTTTTGTCTTGTAGTGTATCTCCAACACTGATTGCCTGATGAAGCGGGCATTTGACCCGTGAAACGCGTTGCATACCTGGAGATTTTATAATAAATTGTATTATTTATTTATATATAACGGCTCATTGGCTGGTCTTTTTATATACCTGAGGGTGGCATCCACCAACCCCCCTCCTTTTAAACTGATTTTAGATGTTTTTACTCTAATTTGGCGCCTCTGTTATCACAAACTTCAATCCGATCTAGTCCACCCTTGGTGGAGGGGTATAGTCCCCTTTTTTTCCTATCTACAGAGAGCGACTTCTTAATACCTGAGTGGGGTCAGGTTATAATTCTCCCCATCCGTGCATCCAGTGGTTGCCTTTGTGGTAACCCAGACTTGTGAGTATATTACTTACTACCGTTATTTTATACAACATTTGTCGTGACATACTACACCATATTGGGCTCTCGGTTTCAAACTTTTGTATTTCTCCAAGTGACACAACTGTTTGCTTGTCTTGCCCTCTGGAGGTATTTTAACAAATGCATTCACCTGGCTACTAGCACAATTAATTGTTTACATAACTTTTACTTTCAAATGTTTATCGACAGTCTTCGCCAAGCTTTTCCCTTGTCTTCTTTCACAATAAACATTTAGCATCTGTTTTTTATCTCACATTTTTGCTTTTTTTTAATCAAATTATAAACAAACCCCTGATCATTTTTCTTTTTCCTTAGTAAATATTTTCATTACCTCAGCATTAAAGTTATTATTTTATTTTTATTTATTTTTTTGGATTCACTTTTTTTGTGATTCTAATAAATTACCATACCTATTTTTATTTGTTTCAACACTGGAACATTTTCATCTGCCTCTTGGCATCCACAATACCGTCTTCAATGCGTCCTTCATCAGTTGGTGCCTCTTACAATATGCTACCCACTCCTGGGCAGGGATGTCAAACGTATTTGCTTTTGTGCCAGAGGGCCAGTTCTAGACTAGGCCATTTTCAAATGATGGCCGCCACACACACTGGTGTGCTAGGGATGGCGTGAGTCCTGAGAACTACCAATCAGAACAGTCCCATCCAAAACTTAGAATTTTGTACATGTAAGCTGTTGATATTGAACTATATTAAATATCAATCATGTTGAGAGCGGTGCATTTCTAAAAACGAATACTGTTCTCCTCCTACCGCTGCCACCGCACTTATCTTCATGGAAGAACAAACCCTGACCATTTCTCCAAAATCACCTCCTTCTCTCAGATTCTCAGATCTATGATATTTGGAATATTTGGGGGACTGAACTTTGCACAAGGGTAATCCGATTTTGAACCTACCTGTTTATTAACTGCTGGCTTGGTTGATTAATCAAGCTGTAAGTCAATTAATTATCAGCTTTCTGAATATGATTATCCTAACGCAAAGTTCTGGCTCAGACTCTACTAAATCCCATACCTTCAAATGGAAAAACGACTGGAACGTCGGGTTAAAAGCTTACCTCTAACCATTAACAATAATAACATGCTCATATATGGTTGTTAATCAATGCGATGGAAAAACACGACCTGAACATTAAAAGGATGTTGAGCGGAAGATGTTCTATGTCCCCCTTCCCCCCACCGGGAGCTAGTGTTTAATTCTGTATAAAAGCCTGCTTTTTGAAAGTGCAAGTAACTCTCAGGGCCGGGAACACATATTCCTTTGAAATATGTAGCTCACTTTGTATTACCAAAGACGACTGACTATTGAAGACCCCCAAGTGAATTTCTGCAGGTCACCACTGAGTGGGTGTCATCATTATCAACAAAGAGATATGTTTGTGGAATTTTAATGGAATTGGGGAATGGGCGCATTAGTGGTGGAGGCTTACAAGGAGTCACCTCACTATGCGTCACCTCCGTCCCTCCCTTAATGGGTGAGGTTCTTTCAGCGTTCTTTAAGTGGGTGTTAATACAAAAGTACAATTTCACATTATTTGCTTGATTGAGCGGTCATCAGGATGCAGGCGCTTAATGGCCACCATAACCTTGATCGCCGATTAAAGCGTTGGAATGCGAGCTTTTAGAACAGACTTAGGCTGCGAAGGCATACCCTTGGAATGGATGTCTCCATTTAGAAAATAGGTTGTGTTTTTTTCTTCCTTTGTGCCTTTTCATGTATTGTTATGAGACAGACCATTGTTATACCACAGCAGGCATCTTGTTTTATAAGTTTGAATGTATCTTTCAGAAGGGTTGGACGGTTAACCCGTTTGTGACGTGAATATGGTGATTATAAAACTCTGTGGAGCGTTACGTAAAAGTACGCCCAAAGTCATGTTCGTTATCACAGTTTCTTTCTCAATACTTCCTTACTTTGCTTGTAACCTGCTTGAAAAGTTGGCTATGAGAAACAACACAAACGATTTCAGCCCTTCTACTTCCTGTGAGTCTAGGAAATCTCTTTTGAGGGCTTAACTTGTTGTGCCAATAGTTATATGCAGCGTCTTCGGGTCCAAAACTGCCTATTCAGTCCTCCCTGAAGATCAATCAAGTGGTAAAAGTCCATCAGTCTAAAATCAATCTGCTAAAAGTACAATTTCCAGCAAAAAGCACAAACTTATACAAGGCGATAGTGTTTGTTGTGCGAACAATATTCTTACATCATACTTAATTTAATAAAACGTCATGGGGTTAGGTTGTATATAAAGAGCCACTTTAAAAGGACTGTTGAAGTTGTCTCGCACACCATCGTAAGCGTCCTGCACATGCTCGGTTCTCCAAAGACTGAATCGTGCATGCGCAGGACGCTTAAGGCGACCGGTGTGATGATGACGTGACAGGTGTGGGGCGGAGTCGTGTACGTACAACTTTCCCCGAAGTCGTCGATTACCGGAGCCGCCTGTGGAACCAAGGAAGAGCAGAAAAGGGTGCAAAGCAACCTCCCTGGCTACAAAGGGGGGGGGGGGTGGGGGGTAGGTTGGGGTGCTGGAGGAAGTCCCAGGGAAGTCCAACTATCTGGGCTTTTTTTTTACTATTTAGGGCCCCTTTAAGGACATTTCATCAAAGTTGGATCAGCCTGTAGTGGTTTTTTGCACTTTCATTTTGAGTGTGACTCCAAATCCAGACCTCCATAAGTTGATAAATTTAATTTCCATTGTTAATTTTTATGTGACTTCATTGTCAGTAGAGATGTCCCAAACGGTTCGCCGGCGAACAGTTCCAGGCGAACTTCGGGTGGTTCGCCTTCGCAGAGAACCGGGAACCTTTTTTCAAAGTTTGGTTCGCCCATAGACTTTAATCTCTGCCGACTTTAGCGGTTAATAGTAAATGCCCCTTACATAGTAAAAACACCAAAATTGTTGGGAATGTTAAGTGGAATAGTGGGAACAAGAGTGAAATTTTTTTTTTTTTCAAAAAGACCTTATACTTTTTGAGAAAATCAATTTTAAAGTTTCAAAGTAAAATGAGCCGATTCATTAAAAAAAAGAACCGATTCATTAAAAAGAACCGGATGATTCATGAATTGTTAGTATAGCAGAGAATGCGTCCTGAGCGACGTGAAGCTGCCGGCTCCGCTGCTGTCTCTCCCCACCTGCCTGCACCTGTCACTGTCACCTTCACCTGGCCTGGCACCCGGTGCACCCATGGGTGCACCGGGTGCCAGGCTAGGTGAGGGTGACAGGTGAGGAGGTGGGGAGAGACAGCAGGAGCCGGGCAGCTGTGTGTGTGTGTGTGTGTGTGTGTGTGTGTGTGTGTGTGTGTGTGTGTGTGTGTGTGTGTGTGTGTGTGTGTGTGTGTGTGTGTGTGTGTGTGTGTGTGTGTGTGTGGTGTGTGTATGTGTGTGTGTGTGTGTGTGTGTGTGTGTGTGTGTGTGTGTGTGTGTGTGTGTGTGTGTGTGTGTGTGTGTGTGTGTGTGTGTGTCGCGATCACTCGAAAACGGCTTGACCAATTTGAACGAAACTTGGTATACAGATCCCTTACTACCTTGGATGATATGTTCTGGGGGTCTCGCGACCCCCCTGCACACCTGGGCGGAGCTACAAACAGCAAATCAGAGTTCACCCATTCATGTCAATGGAAAAAATGTAAAAGGCTGCCATTCTCACAGTAATTAAGCCAGAGTCCCCACACTTGGCACAGTTGGTCACTTGGTGAAAGAGGTTACAAATCCAGGAAAAGTGGGTGGAGCATAAAACAGCCAATCAAATTTCAGCCGATCATTTTAAATGGGAAACTGTAAACTGCAGCCATTCTTAAACTGTTAATCGTAGGGTTCTCAAACTTGGCACACTTGGTCACTGGGTGAATAAGATTAAGATTCAAGAAAGTGGGTGGAGCCTACAACAGCCAATCAAAATTCACCTATTGATTTTCAAGGGGAATATTTAAACTGCTGCTATTCTTACACTGTTAATGGCAGAGGTTTCAAACTTGCTACAGTCGGTCATTGGGTGACTGGGGCCCAAATTCACTAAAGGGGTGGGGCCACAAACAGCCAATCAGATTTCCTTGGTAGATAAACTGCTTCCATTCACACATTTTTGATGCCAGGAACCTGAACACTCCAAACTTGGTCCCTGAATGACTGTGTGTCAAGGTTTCAAAGTGGGCGGAGCCAAAACAAATTTTACTGAGAAAATATAAACTGCAGCCATTCTTACACCGTTAATGGCAGGGTTCTCAAACTTTGAACAGTTGGTCACTGGGGGAATGAGATTACGATTTTGGAAGGTGGGTGGAGCCTACAACAGCCAATAAAAATTCACCTTTTGATTTCCAAAGGGAATATTTAAGCTGTTACCATTCTTATACTGTTCATAGCAGATGCCTCAAACCTGGTACAGTCACTCACTAGGTGACTAGGGTTCAAATTCAGAAAGGGGCGGAGCCACAAACAGCCAATCAGGTTTGTTTATTTTTCAATGGGAATATACAAAGTATTGATAACAAGGACCCCATGTGATGATCCGCTCAGCTGGCTGCACTGTCCATTCCTCTAGTCTGTGGGTTGCAGGTCTCTGGAACAGAGACCTGTCTTTCCATTGCAAGTTTCTGGTCTGTTCTTTTGCTGGGGAATTTGCATACATTCGTTATGCAAATCCCCTACCTGCCTTCTTTGATGACTGGCACTATAAGAGCTTTATGTTTCCCAGAAGGCTTTGCTGGTCATTTCCCTTCCATGGTCTGTTCCTGATGGACACTGCTGGAGTGTCAGCCATTGCTATCTAGTATAGTTAATTCCTGGGGGTTGCTTTAGGCTCCCCTTCTAGCCCAGTCAGGTTGTATTATCTGTATTGCCTGTTCTGTCTTGTCTTGCCTGAAGCCATTGTCCTGTCCCTATGGTGGTCGACAGGAAATGGTTCTGATCTCTGTTCTTGGAGTATAGCTGGTGCAGCGGTTGCTACCAGCTATCTCTTCTGTTCTGTCTCCTGGGATCGCGCTAGCCACTTTTCGCTAGCGCTGGGGATCCTTCTGTTCTGTCTCCTGGGATTGCGATAGCCACTTTTCGCTAGCGCTGGGGATCCTTCTGTTTTGTCTTCTGGGATCGCGCTGGCCACTTTTCGCTAGCGCTGGGGATCCTTCTGTTCTGCTACTCTGTACCTGGATCGCACTAGCCACTTTTCGCTAGTGCTGTGGATCCTATCTCTCGCTTGTCCCTGTTTTCGTGTGTCTGTCTTATCTGCTACGCTTGCTGGAGGCTCGGTGAGGAAACCGTTAAGCAAGCGCTCGCGTCCTCTGTTTCATGTTTGTCTGTTAATGGTTAGTTAGGCATGCTTGTCTCTATTGTGCTTAACACGTGGAGACCGCGCATAACCGCGTGCACTGTTGGGAATGAGTGCGGTGTTCACGGTTAGCTAGCGTTTGTTATTTTCCGTATCTCCTCATTGTATTATTTGCTGTGCTTTGCTAACCTCGTATTCTGTCCTGATCTGCCTTGTGTCACGTCTGGCGATCGCACCTCTCGCGATCGCGTTCCTATTTCATATCTGCTGTTGTGTGTGCGCGGTTGCGGGGTGGCGACTGGATTGGCGCACACACATACAACCTGTCCCTTTGCTCGTTCTCATTCGCAATCGCCTCTCTTGCGATTGCGTTCTGCGCTTCGTACAATTCCTGTCTGGCATTTGTGGAGGTACAGAGGATTGGTTCCTCTGCACTCCTCAGCGCCATCTGCCGACAGGAATTTTCCTCTACAGGTGCGTAGCACCTTTTGCTGGGTGCCTGCAAATATACGCTTGTGGAGGATTTCCGCCGTGTCAGCGCACGCGTTGTGTGCTGATCACGGAGAAAGTTCCACAATCGTTACAGAATGACCAGCCAAACCCAAAACCCCAGTGTAGACGGAATTTCCGATTTGTACGATTTTGTCGAATATGGCTCTTGTACCTTTAAGAGATTTAAAAAACTTGAACCTGAATCAGCAGACGAATTTTTGTCTGAGTGTACGAAACTGTTAGCGAACCCTGAATTCCAATGCACCCCACTGTCTACCTGGGCCCCCCAAATGGTCTACATTCTGTTGGGGGGCGAAATGTCAATGTGGGGTTATGATGTGTTAGATCATACCACCCTGAGTCAAAGACCCCTGGAATTCTTGGCCTTTTTAATTCACAATTGGCTGAGATTACCTCAATTACCATACCCCCTTAACGAGTTGTTGTCAGCAGCTCAATCAGCTGTTCCATCTACTCTTTCATCCATAAAGTAGCCATCCAAAGCCTCTAAAGGCTCATACACACATCAGACTATAGTCTTTGGAAAATGAAAGATCACAGACCAATCTTACCACCCTTCATGTAGTATGAGAGCCATACTCTACACAGTCTTTTCTATGGAGCTGAACTCCACATCAGAAAAAAATCTTTGCAAGATGCTGCACACACAGATGCTGTACAGACACAAAAGATTGGTATCTGCAAAAGATCTGTTCCTGCCAAAAATCCATTCCTGCAAAATGCAATGATAGTCTATGGGATCTGCAGATCATCATACACACATGATTTAACTGACATTCATCTGCAGATCAAGCAATCATCCGCAGATCTGAAAATCCATCCTGGTGGATCTGATCTGCAGATGAATGTCAGTTAAATCATGTGTGTATGATGATCTGCAGATCTCATAGACTATCATTGCAATTTGCAGGAATGGATTTTTGGCAGGAACAGTTCTTTTGCAGCTACAGATCTTTTGAGTGTGTGCAGCATGTTTGTGTGCAGCATCTTGCAAATATTTTTTTCTGATGGGGAGTTCAGCTCCATAGAAAAGACTGTGAAGGTATGGCTCTCATACTACATAGAATGGAGTAAATTTGGTCTGTGATCTTTCATTTTCAAAAGACTATGGTCTGATGTGTGTATGTGGCCTTAGTCTAAACGTAAAAGATCTAGGAAGGATTCCCAGCGGAAAGATCCGTTGCCCATGGCAACCACAGATAGAGAGGTTATTTCTGTCAAGTCTGAAATGGGCAAAACCATGCAGTATGATAATGATGTTTATAATGCATCTGCTGATCAGTTTCCAGGTTTTTTGCCCCAATCCAAAGCTTATGTGGATCCTGCTATAGGTAGGATCGCACACTACATTAAAGCAGTTAAAAAATCTGTTCTTGTTCCTGAACTCCACCCCTATGGAGATTATCTGGATACTGGCCTGTTTGAACCCCCATTTGCTTCCTGGGATGTTGGGGCCTTGCTGGAGGAATTCGATTTTGAATGGAAAGCCTTTTGCGATTTTTACATCGCAAAAAGCGAAGATGTCTTGAATGCTTGTCTTGATTCTATGTACCTTTTGATTGATTCCGATGAATGTGACAAGGATGATGTGGATCTGGTGATCTATGTATGGCAAACGATTTTGGATGAGTTGCACACACACCAACCAATTGATTCCAATAAAGAGACATCGTTGTTGGATGATTGTTCCTGCCTTTCTGGGGTAAAGCATGAGAGTCTTAACTTTGTGCAATCTGAAATGAATGAGTATGCCGCTGTGGTTGATTCCTGTGCGAATCCTGAAGGATTCTCTCCTGACAGTGTGCAGTTTGAATCTGTGCGATCTGATGCCTGTTTCTCGGATGTTCCTTCCTGCAGATTGTGATCGGCATGAGTCTGCCGGTTTCCTCAAGGATGTGTGGGATCCTTTGTCATTTAGAAACAGATCTTTGAGATCTTCCATCTGTGACCCTGCTATGGGGAAAGTTTCTCGACTGTGCAGCGTCAAAAGTAAAATTAATATGCCTAATAAAGTTTGTCCTGTTGATGTCACTATTTCTTCTGCAGATGAGTCTCTGTCTCACCCTGTTCACACCTGTAAGGGCCCGTTGCCTGGGGACAGTTGCTCCAGTGTTTCGGTCCTAGATGCCTTGCAGTCTGCTCCGCAGATCGCGGAGGTTTGCGCTATAGAAGCGTCAGTTTCACAACCTAAAGTGAATTTTGATTCGCAGGTTTTGCGTTCTGATTCCTCGGATTCGACATTGTTAGCCGAATCTAAGAGGGAGACAGCGCTTCGGTTTTGCAAATTTGATGCTGAACCCCCTTTGCCTTATTCAGAGACGCTTTCTCTGAACCTGCCCTGTACCATGAATAAAAACATGTTTTCCTTTCACAATGACGTTTGTGAGCCCCTTTCTTGCTCTGAGTGGAGTTCTGACTCTCCACCCTGTACTCTGGATGAGTCAATATTGCCTTGTACAATATCTCCTGCCCTGCCCCTAGAGGCTCGTCTAGGTATTGCTGCTATTTTTACCTGTTTTAGAGTTGCAAGCTAGTTTGACTGCTATGCAGAATTCCGGGTGCAGTGAGATTGAAGTTAGGGAGTCAGTGTGTGTTCCAATAAATATACCTGTACATTCCCCTCATGATGATGAGTTCCAGTCTTAGTTTGTGGTGGAACCTTCCCTGGGACATCTGCCCTGTTCTCAAAATAAAGTTCCAGTTTTGCCCTGTAACATGGATAGTACAGAATCCTTCTTAGAAAACTTGAAAAATGATGTTCCTGAGGTCTTGTTTGATGATCTGAAGGTCTCCAAGTTCCTCCCAAAGGGTGCAGAACTTGTAGGAGATGTCTCCTGCCCCCCAGGTCCTTCTGAGGTGTTGCCCACTTCAGTAGGCATTGCTGCCTTGCTGACTACTTTTGCAGCTCTTGTGGAGCTTCATTCATGTGTAGTCAATGATGATATTACAGTTACAGAAAATTCTGAATTTGAGTCCGAGTCTTCTTTTGAAAGACCAGTACCTGTGACCTTTACTCGTGATGATTTTCTGCCCGGTACTGGTTTTGGTCTTGTCGTGTCGGACTCTGAGGTTGGCAGTTCCCCGACATGTCCTGAGGTTTCTCCTGTACTAGTGTACCCCGATGTGCTCTGTGACCCAGAAAGCCCAAGTGTGCCTCGGTTACCAGCGTACTCAGATGCTTCCTCAGTGGAGACATGTTCTGATATAGCCTGCCTGTTTGCATGCCCAGAAGTGGTCCCTGAAAGTCCTGATCTTGATGGGTGTCCTGCTAATTTTGAGTCTGGAATGATCATAGGTTCCATAGGGGTTCTTGGTGGTTCTCCATGTGAGCCTGGTGAGCGTTCTGGCTTCTTGGGATCTCTGCGGAGCTTCAAGGCATTCTGGGAGATTCCGGGAAAGGTTTTGCTTGGTGCCCTGAATACAATCAGCAATGGCTTTGGTGTTGTAAGGGACACTTCGAACAGGTATTGCGGCAGGTTTGGTATTCTTAGACGCTCCTTGGAAGGTGGTGGGTATTGTCTGGAGGGTGTCGATGGCTTCTTCTCTGGTGTCCACAGTCCTGATGGGTGTTACGCTGAGACTTGTAGTGCTGATGGGCATGCTTCGGTGGCTTCTGCTTCCGATGAGGTCGGTTTCGGATGGACTGACTCTGGAATTGGGCCTTGTCGGGCTGTCCCGACCTTCATGAGTCTTCAGTTAGAGTTTTGTGATGATACCAGTTTTGAGGGATGTCTGGAATCCATCCCTAGAGGGGGGGGGGGGGGGGGAGGGGGTACTGTGATGATCCACTCAGCTGGCTGCACAGGCAGACAGCTGTTTGTCCATTCCTCTAGTCTGTGGGCTGCAGGTCTCTGGAACAGAGACCTGTCTTTCCATTGCAAGTTTCTGGTCAGTTCTTTTTCTGGGCAATTTGCATACATTCGTTATGCAAATCCCCTACCTGCCTTCTTTGATGACTGGCACTATAAGAGCTTTATGTTTCCCAGAAGGCTTTGCTGGTCATTTCCCTTCCATGGTCTGTTCCTGATGGACACTGCTGGAGTGTCAGCCATTGCTATCTAGTATAGTTAATTCCTGGGGGTTGCTTTAGGCTCCCCTTCTAGCCCAGTCAGGTTGTATTATCTGTATTGCCTGTTCTGTCTTGTCTTGCCTGAAGCCATTGTCCTGTCCCTATGGTGGTCGACAGGAAATGGTTCTGATCTCTGTTCTTGGAGTATAGCTGGTGCAGCGGTTGCTACCAGCTATCTCTTCTGTTCTGTCTCCTGGGATCGCGCTAGCCACTTTTCGCTAGCGCTGGGGATCCTTCTGTTCTGTCTTCTGGGATCGCGCTGGCCACTTTTCGCTAGCGCTGGGGATCCTTCTGTTCTGTCTCCTGGGATTGCGATAGCCACTTTTCGCTAGCGCTGGGGATCCTTCTGTTCTGTCTTCTGGGATCGCGCTGGCCACTTTTCGCTAGCGCTGGGGATCCTTCTGTTCTGTCTTCTGGGATCGCGCTGGCCACTTTTCGCTAGCGCTGGGGATCCTTCTGTTCTGCTACTCTGTACCTGGATCGCGCTAGCCACTTTTCGCTAGTGCTGTGGATCCTATCTCTCGCTTGTCCCTGTTTTCGTGTGTCTGTCTTGTCTGCTACGCTTGCTGGAGGCTCGGTGAGGTAACCGTTAAGCAAGCGCTCGCGTCCTCTGTTTCATGTTTGTCTGTTAATGGTTAGTTAGGCGTGCTTGTCTCTATTGTGCTTAACACGTGGAGACCGCGCATAACCGCGTGCACTGTTGCAAATGAGTGCGGTGTTCACGGTTAGCTAGCGTTTGTTATTTTCCGTATCTCCTCATTGTATTATTTGCTGTGCCTTTGCTAACCTCGTATTCTGTCCTGATCTGCCTTGTGTCACGTCTGGCGATCGCACCTCTCGCGATCGCGTTCCTATTTCATATCTGCTGTTGTGTGTGCGCGGTCGCGGGGTGGCGACTGGATTGGCGCACACACATACAACCTGTCCCTTTGCTCGTTCTCATTCGCAATCGCCTCTCTTGCGATTGCGTTCTGCGCTTCGTACAATTCCTGTCTGGCATTTGTGGAGGTACAGAGGATTGGTTCCTCTGCACTCCTCAGCGCTATCTGCCGACAGGAATTTTCCTCTACAGGTGCGTAGCACCTTTTGCTGGGTGCCTGCAAATATACGTTTGTGGAGGATTTCCGCCGTGTCAGCGCATGCGTTGTGCGCTGATCACGGAGAAAGTTCCACAATCGTTACACCCCAAAGCTAATAAACTTGGTAATTGAGTGAGTGTATGTCAAGGTTAGAAAAAGTGGGTGGCACCAACAACTTTTTTACATGGCAGGGTTCCCATACTTGACACAGTTGGCCACTGGGTGAGTGGGATTAATATTCAGAAATGTGGGTGGAGCCTACAACAGCCAATCAAAATTCCCCCTTTCATTATCAAGGGGAATATTTACATTGCTACCATTCTTACGCTGTTAAGGGCAGAGACCTCAAACCTGATACAGTTAGTCATTGGTTGACTAGGGTCTAAATTCAGTAAAGGGGTGGAGCCACAAACAGCCAATCAGATTTGTTAGATTGGTTTCAGCCATTCTGTTATTGGCAGGGTTCTCAAACTTGACACAGTTGGCCACTGGGTGACTGGGACTAATATTCAGGAAAGTGGGTGGAGCCTACAGCAGCCAATCAAAATTCACCTTTTGATTTTCAAGGAGAATATTTACAATGCTGCCATTCATACACTTTTAATGGCAGAGGCCTTAAATTTGGTACAATCAGTCACTGGGAGACTAAGGTTTAAATTCAGAAAAGGGTGCGGGCCAAAAACCGACAATCAGATTTATTTAATTTTAATGGTAAAATACAACTTATTGATGCCAAAGACCCCAAAGCTCATAAACTTGGTCATTAAGTGACTGTATGTCAAGGTTAGAAATAGTGGGCGGAGCCAAAAACAACTTTGGTAACTTTTTACAGCTATTCTTACACTGTTAATGGCAGGGTTCTCAAACTTGACACAGTTGGTCACTGGGTGGCTGGAATTAAGATTCGGAAAAGTACGTGAAGCCTACAAGAGCCAATCAAAATTTACCTATTGATTTTCCATGGGAATATTGAAACTGCAGCCATTCTCACACTGTTACTGGCAGAGGCCTCAAACCTGCTACAGTCGGTCGATCAGTGACTGCGGTTCAAATTCACTAAAGGGGCGGAGCCAAAAACAGCAATATTTCAAAAACAGATTTTCCGGGAAATTGTAAACTGGCCTTCTTCACTGTTAATGGCAGGGTTCTCAAACTTTGCACAGCTGGTTACTGGGTGACTGGGATTAATATTCAGGAAAGTGAGTGGAGCCTAAAAAAGCCAATCAAAATTCACCTGTAGATTTTGAAGGGGAATATTAAAATAGCTGCCATTCTTGCACGGTTAATGGCACAAATTCAGAAAAGAGTACAGAGCCGCAAACAGTCAATCACATTAGTTTCATTTCATGGGAAAATAAAAATTATTGATGCCAAGGACCCCGAAGCTCACAAAGTTTGTCAATGAGTAATGACTGTGTGTCCAGGTTACAACTAGAGATGGGCCGAACCTCCGATTTTCGCGGAAGGTTCGGTTCGCGGAAAAATTCGCGAACCGCAATAGACTTCAATGGGGATGCGAACTTTGAAAAATAGAAAAAATTATGCTGGCCACAAAAGTGATGGAAAAGATGTTTCAAGGGGTCTAACACCTGGAGGGGGGCATGGCGGAGTGGGATACATGCCAAAAGTCCAGGGGAAAAATCTGGATGTGACGCAAAGCAGCGTTTTAGGGGCAGAAATCACATTGAATGCTAAATTGCAGGCCTAAAGTGCTTTAAAACATCTTGCATGTGTATACATCAATCAGGGAGTGTAATTAGAGTTCTGCTACACACTGACACACCAAACTCACTGTGTAACGCACCGCAAACAGCTGTTTGTGTAGTGACGGCCGTGCTGGACTGGTGCGCACCATGGCGAGAGTGCAGGCCGTGGCAGTTTTCCAGCCCATATGGTCGCCGGGCTGTGGTAGCTCAATGATAGAACAACAGTGACTGTCCAGCTGATCAAATTTGGTCTGTCCACAATGAAGCAACAACCTTATTATCTTCTTGTATGTAGGTAGGCATAGGTAGGTATCCCAGTATAGGTAGGTAGGCATAGGTAGGAGTCCCAGTATAGGTAGCTAGGCATAGATAGGAGTCCCAGTATAGGTAGCTAGGCATAGGTAGGTGCCTCAGTAGTTAGCTAGGCATAGGTAGGAGTCCCAGTATAGGTAGGTAGGCATAGGTAGGTGTCCCAGTAGTTAGCTAGGCATAGGTAGGAGACCCAGTATAGGTAGGTAGGCATAGGTAGGTGTCCCAGTAGTTAGCTAGGCATAGGTAGGAGTCCCAGTATAAGTAGGTAGGAGTCCCAGTATAGGTAGGTAGGCATAGGTAGATGCCTCAGTAGTTAGCTAGGCATAGGTAGGAGTCCCAGTATAGGTAGGTAGGCATAGGTAGGTGTCCCAGTAATTAGCTAGGCATAGGTAGGAGACCCAGTAGTTAGCTAGGCATAGGTAGGAGACCCAGTATAGGTAGGTAGGCATAGGTAGGAGACCCAGTATAGGTAGGTAGGCATAGGTAGGTGTCCCAGTAGTTAGCTAGGCATAGTTAGGAGACCCAGTATAGGTAGGTAGGCATTGGTAGGAGACCCAGTATAGGTAGGTAGGCATAGGTAGGTCCCCTAGTATAGGTAGGTGTCCCCGTATAGGTAAGTAGGTGTCCCAGTAGTTAGGTAGGCATAGGTAGGTGTCCCAGTATAGATAGTTAGGCAGGGCCTGGCTGGCACAGTAATAACAATTACCAAGGTCCAGCTGCAACAGATAGGGCTGTATAATGTCATTGAGCAACACACACAAAAAAAATCTGGAAAACATTAGCTCTCAAAAGAGCTGTTGAAGGGTGCTATTTTAGCAATAACAATCAGCCAGGAGCAAGCCAAGAGCCTAACTAATCTTTCCCTAGGAGAACAAGTCTGCAGCAGCTGTCCCTAGTCTGTCTCTAGCAGGCACACGAGTGAGTGTAATGGCCGGCAAGCCTGCCTTATATAAGGGGGGGGGCTCCAGGGTTTAGTGTAGCCTGAATGGCTACAATGTGCCTGCTGACTGTGATGCAGAGGGTCAAAGTTGACCCTCATAGTGCATTATGGGGCGAATCGAACTTCCGCAAAAGTTCGCCTGCTCCAGGCGAACGCGAACCACCGAAGTTCGCCTGGAACCGTTCGCCGGCGAACCATTCGGCCCATCTCTAGTTACAACAAGTGGGCGGAGCCAAAACCAAATTTCATTGGGAAAATATAAACTGCAGCCCTTCTTACACTGTTTATGGCAGGGTTCCAAAACTTTGCCCAGATGGTCACTGGGTGACTGAGAGTAATATTCAGGGAAGTGGGTGGAGCTTATAATAGCCAATCAAAATTCACCTGTTGATTTTCAAGGGGAATATTCAAATTGCTGCCATTTTTACACTGTTAATAGCAGATGCCTCAAGCCTGCTACAGTTGGTCATTGGGTGACTGTGGTTCAAATGCTGGAGAGGGGCGGAGCCACAAATAGCCAATCTGATTTGTTTAACTTCTAATGGGAATATACAAATAATTGATGCAAAGGACTCCAAAGCTTACAAACATGGTCATTGAGTGTTTGTGCATTAGGGTTAGAAAAAGTGGGCGGAGCCAACACCAGTCAAATACATACACGAGCAATGCCGGGTCATCAGTGGGTGGAGACAAATACAAATTTTACTGGGAAAATGTAAACTGCAGCCACTGCAGCCATTCTTAGACTGTTAATGGCAGGGTTTTTAAACTTGCCACACTTGGTCACTAGATGACTGGGATTAATATTCAGAAAAGTGGGTGGAGCCTGCAAAAGGGAATCAAACTTCACCTGTTGCTTTTCAAGGGGAATATTTAATTGCTAACATTCTTGCACTGTTAATGGCAGAGGCCTCAAACCTGGTACAGTTGGTCATTGGGTGACTGGGGTTCAAATTCAGAAAAGTGGGTGGAGCCACAAACAGCCAAACAGATTTTTTCATTTGAATGCAAATTATTGATGCCAAAGAAGGCAGAGGTCACAAACTTGGTCATTGAGTAATTTTGTGCTAGGGTTAGAACAACACCAGTAAAATACCTACCCGGGCAGTCAGCTAGTTTAGAATAATAAAATACTTTTCTCGTGGTTGTGTTTTTATTTTATTTAACCCTTTGTGGAAATGGTTAATGGGTACTGTGTACCCCCTATACTCATTTCTCCTGGGAGGGGGGTGGGCATCTGGGGTTCCCTTCTTAAAGGGGACTCCCAGATGCCACCATGAACCCCCCCCCCCAGGGAGTCGTCGCCCCCACCTACTCCTGGGGCACCGGAGGTGGGGAAGAGCCCCTTGTCTATGGATTTGATAAGGGCTCCGGGGGGGGGAAGGAATGCTTAGCTGCCCCTCCCCCACCCAGAGCCCCTCCATACCATGGACCATGCGGGCTGGTATAGCTCAGGGTGCAAAGCTCCAGTCAGCCAGGGCTCCGCATTCTGGCTATTCCAGCCCGAATGGGGGACAAGGGGTTACAGAGGCTTGGGAGGGGGGACCCCACACAATTTTTTTTTCAGATTTCCCACACACAGCACATAAAAATAATAATAATTTTTTTTTTTAAAAGACTTCCGAGGCCACAAATGTGAAAAAAAGTGTAATACCTTTTCATACCAAACACACAAAGGGAAATACTCACTCCCAAACAGTTCTCTGCTGCTTATATAAAGCCTGCAGGCTGCTTGTAAGCCAATAAGAAGTGCACACACACGTTACACCTAATCTGCAGTAATCAATTAAGCAGAGGCTGAGCAATTCAGCCAGTCATTGGAGAGGGCTTCAATTGCATATAGACTATGGCCAGCAGGGGGCACCAGCATGCAGGATATTCCCTCTCATCTGCCCCCCTCCTAACTAAACTGCATGGGAATCTACAATAAAATTAAAAACACTAGTGCGTGTGCACTATTGTTTTTAAATACCTTTTCATAATCCAGATCCATTGAGGACGCCATCCGCGCCTTCCCGTTCATTCTGCCATGGCTCCCGCACTAATAACGGCCCCGGTCGAGTCCTGACCCTCTGAACGGGTTGGGTTCTCATTCCCCCCTCAATATGGCCGCCACAGATTGCCGCGGCTGTGCAGTCTGCATAGACGCGATTGTGGCTGCGCAGCTCTAGGACCACCTCCCAGTGTGTCCGATGCTTGCACGCATATTGATGACCCAGCGGGAGGAGGGCCTAGAACTCCGCAGCTGCAATCACGCCTATGCGGACTGCACAGCAGCGGCAATCTGTGGCGGCCATATTGAGGGGGGAATGAGAACCCGGCCCGTTTGGAGGGGTCGGGACCCGACCGGGGCCGGTATTACTGCGGGAGCCATGGGGGAATGAACGGGAGGGCGCGGATGGCGTCCTGTATGGATCAGGATTATGAAAAGGTATTTAACTTTTTTCACAAATCTGGCCTCGGAAGTCCGTTAAATATTGTTTCCTGCTATCTTTTTAACATATTCTGCAAATTAGGTGTTGCTACTATGTAAGGGGCCTTTGCTATTAACTGCTAAAAAATCGGCGGGTGATGATAACCAACCAGAATTATAGGGGTACAAAAGTGCTGAATTCTGCCATAGGCAGAGTTCCTACAATGCTAGAAAATTTGCCACTGCTGAGCCATTGCCCTTGGAAATGGTGTGAGATTTTGTAAAGTTAAATAGGAGGCCCAATGAAAGCCTATGGGGGATTTTACCACTTTTGCACCCCTGTAACTCTGGTTTGCAGAGATGTAGGGAACCCAACTTTGGAGTAAAAGTATAACAATATGCCTTCTACCTGCATGAGACATTTCGTGAGATTCAGACATTGCTAACGGCCATGGCTGCGATTTCTGTTTGTCAGAATCTCTACCATTGACATTGCCCAAATAAACAGGTTTTTGTGACCCTAGGCTATGACCCATTTGTCCTAGGGGCCCGAAACTCACCAGTCCTGATCCCCCTAAGAGTTCCTACAATGTTAGAAAATTTGCCACTGCTGAGCCATTGCCCTTTGAAATGGTGTGAGATTTTAGAAAATTAAATAGGAGGCCCAATGAAAGCCTATAGGGGATTTTACCACTTTTGCACCCCTGTAACTCTGGTTTGCAGAGATGTAGGGAACCCAACTTTGGAGTAAAAGTATAACAATATGCCTTCTACCTGCATGAGACATTTCGTGAGATTCAGACGTTGCTAACGGCCATGGCTGAGATTTATGTTCGTCAGAATCTCCACCATTAACATTGCCAAAATAAACAGGTTTTTGTGACCCTAGGCTATGACCTCTTTGGCCTAGGGGCCCCAAACTCACCAGTCCTGAGCCCCCTAAAAGTCCCTACAGTGCTAGAAAATTTGCCACTGCTGAGCCATTGTCCTTTGAAAAGATTTGAGATTTTTTAAAGTGAAATAGGGAGCCCAGTGATAGCAAGTGGCAAAATTCAGCACTTGTGCAGTGCACCCCCCTAACCATAACAACACCAAATTTGCAGCATATGTTAAAAAGATAGCAGGAACCAATATTTAAAGGACTTCCGAGGCCACAAATATGAAAAAAGTTAAATACCTTTTCATAATCCAGATTTATAGTGGACGCCATCTGCGCCCTCCCATTCATTCCACCATGGCTGCCGCAGTGATACCGGCCCCGGTCGGGTCCCGAATCCCGACCCCTCCGAACGGGTCGGGTTCTCATTCCCCACTCAATATGGCCGCCACAGATTGCCGCGGCTGTGCAGTCCGCATAGACGCGATTGCGGCTGCGCAGCTCTAGGGCCTCCTCCTGCCGCGTCATCAATATGTGTGCATGCATCGGGAGGAGGCCCTAGAGCAGCGCAGCTGCAATTGCGTCTATACGAACTGCGCAGCTGCAGCAATCTGTGGCGGCCATATTAAGGGGGGAATGAGAACCTGACCCGTTTGGAGGGGTTGGGACCTGACCGGGGGCCAGTATTACTGTGGGTGCCATGGTGGAATGAACAGGAGGGCGCAGATGGCGTCCTCCATGGATCTGGATTATGAAATAGTATTTAACTTTTTTCATACTTGTGGCCTCGTAAGTCCTTTAAAAAAAAGATATATATATTTTTTTTTATTATTTTTATGTGCTGAGTGTGGGAAATCTGAAAAAAAAATGACGTGGGGTCCCCCCTCCCGAGCCTCTGTAACCCCTTGTCCCCCATGCAGGCTGGGATAGCCAGAATGCGGAGCCCCGGCCAACTGGGGCTTCACACCCTGAGCTATACCAGCCCGCATGGTCCATGGTATGGGTGGCTCCAGGGGGGGGTAGGGGCGGCAAAGCCTCCCCCCCCCGGAGCCCTTGTCCAATCCATGGACAAGGGGCTCTTCCCCACCTCCGGTGCCCCAGGAGGAGGTGGGTGCGACGACTCCCTGGGGGAGGTTCATGGCGGCATCTGGGAGTCCCCTTTAAGAAGGAGACCCCAGATGCCCCCCCCCTCCCAGGAGAAATGAGTGTAGGGGTACAAAGTACCCCTTACCCATTTCCACAAAGGGTTAAATGAAATAAAAACACAACCACGAAAAAAGTCCTTTAATGTTCTTAATTAACCAGAAATACTTACCTGTACATTTAAAAAAAATTCCCCACTCCAATATCCTCGGTAAATGATCCAATGAGTTACAGTATCCTCTTATGTTGCTATCTTCTATTAAGTTGATTGAAGATCTCCGAAGCCCCCAACCCACGTAGCAGAGAATGCGTCCTTTCCTACGCATAGCTGCTAGCTCCCGCTGTCTCTCCCCGCCTGCCTGCACCTCTTGTAGTCACTGAAAGATCTTGGGTGTTAGACACCTTGAAACATCTTTTCCATCACTTTTCTGGCCAGCATAAATGTTTTTAGTTTTCAAAGTTCGCCTCCCTATTGTAGTCTATTGCGGTTCGCGGAAGTTCGTGTGAACCGAACCTTCCGCTGCATTTAATAACAATATTTCATTCAGATCTAGGATGTTTTATTTTTGTTTCTTTTTGAGAAGTGTATTTTTCTTAAATGTATTTCTTCATTTTGTAGCACTTTATTTTTACATTTTGCTTATTATTGGATGGTACTTTTCTATCTACACCTTCATACAAACGTTAATCTATTTAAATAAATAAATAACCAGATTTAGTGAATATTTCAGTATTATTCGAGTATAAGTCTTGAAATGTAGGTCTGATTCACTTCATAAAAGTATAGGGGTCGACTTATACACAAGTCACGGGCAACACTGAGCACACTGAGTAATGTGTGTAGTAATAGTGACATTCCCATTTGCAGCAATTTACCCAGTGCTAAGTAATACTTTGAGGAAAGAAAATGCCAAGAAAACACAGGTCTGAAAGTCCTGGCCACAACAATTAACAAGGAAAGGGGCAGGGGGAAAATTCTGGGCTGCAGGAAGGGGAGTGAATAATTGCAGCACTTGGATGCCTGGAGGAGGTATTGGCTGCACTTAAGGGACAGGAGGGGTTAATGGCTGCAATACTGTATGCAGTGCAGTTATTAGCCCCTCCTGAGCCCCAAGTGCAGACATTAACTTTGCTGGGTAGACTTATACTTGAGTCAATAAAAAATTCCTGGTTAAGAGGTTTGAATATTGAGTTGACTTATACATGAGGTCAACTTGTATTCGAGTATATACGGTAGGTATTTTTTTTTTTCTTGTACTTTAAAAACCATCACGCATCCATTGAACCTTAGTTATCCACTGCATTGCATTACATTCTCAAAGTTATTTATGATTCATCTGTGTTCGTGTTTTATAGTTGCTTTTGTCACAAATGATATACGAACGTCTTTCAGTTTTTTTACTACACAAAATCCGTGAATGATATTCCTGGCTTCGAGATGACAATTTTATATTCCTGCGCAGTATTAATTCACCATATGAAAATGGATTTTATATCTCAGATGTAGACGTTCCCCATCGTATAAATATTTCTTCGGGTAACTTAGACAGTTTGCAGGAAGCATCTGACTCCTCATAATCCTTTTCTGGGGGAATCTAAGTTCCGAGAATCAGATTTATGTGAATTATTGACACACCTGTGGAAAGGCAAGCAAGACAATATAGGTATTCTAAGGTGGACCTTACCCTAAATTTGTCTAGTAGACAAGCTAACACATATAGATTCCACTTAAGTTACCACACAGATACACAATTAAGTAAAGCAATGGCATGCTAACATTACATCAAGCTCATGGTGAACCAGAACTCCTAGGAGTGTGTAAGGGGCTACAATGGACCAAAAAGCCCTCTCACTAAAATGCTATGGAAAACAAAAATTTGCTTTCATAAAACAGAAGGTATTTGCAATAATTCAGGTTGGAATTCGCTCAGATATAGTGTTTTGCTCGGATAACCCCACAATCACGGATTCGAATAAATCCGGCCACAGCAGTCCCAAAATCCAGATAAGCCGTGATTGTTGTGATCTGGATTTGAAACTGGCTGACGAATTCGACTCGGATTTTATCCGTGATTGCCTGTAAAATCCGTGATCCCGGGTTTGTGATCTGGATTTGACTTTAGCGTTAATAGCAAAGCCCCCATACATGCCCCAATCCCCAGAATAGCATGGAATTTAAAGGTGATCAGTGGATACAACTTAAAAAAAAAATTCAAAAAGACCTTATAGTTTTTGAGAAAATCTAATTTAAAGTTTCCAATGAAAAAGTATGTGTGATTTAAATCTTGCTAAAACCCACCGACTTTAGCGGTTAATAGCCCCATTACATGCTATAAACACCACATTTGCAGAATCTGTTAAGTAGAACAGTGGGAACAAGGGGAATTTTTTTTCCAAAAAGACCTTATAGTTTTTGAGATAATCGATTTTAAAGGAAATTTCAAAGGAAAAAGGTATACCCGGTAAATGTGTAAATTAACTGTCATTTACCACATTTCAATGTATACTATTTTCCTTTGAACCTTTAAAATTGATTATCTCAAAAACTATAAGGTCTTTTTGGTCATTTTTTCCCCTTGTTCCCACTGTTGTACTTAATATATCCTGCAAACTTGGTATTTATCTCATGTGAGGGGGCTTTGCTCATAACCGCTAAAGTCGGCGGCTTTTCAGTTTTTAATCACGGCTATTTTTTGATCACAGGCTGAATACGCGAAATAACGGCCGCATCCATGAATGAATTCCGTGACCGATTCCCGATCACAGATTCGGATCACAATGTCGGATAGTGAAAAATGCCTTTGAATCATGGCTATGCCGTGATCACGGATTGTATCAGAGCAACACTGCTCACATATTTATCCTAGTGCATCTTTGCTGAAATATGAAAATCGCCCATTGTTGTCCCTGTGAGCTAAACAACGATGTGTTTCAAGTCGTACCATGTAGAGCCACATTAATCCATGCCATGCACTTATGAGGATCAATCAATCTGACATACAAAAAGGTAAAGTGAGGAGCACCAAAGCTCAAACAGGTGTGCCACGACCCCGTCCCAGTGTCTCTTGGGATCAATGCAGTGACAAGATGAATGGGTCGGCACCACCAAATGTATTCAAAGCTCTTTTAATGAGTCATCTAACAGTAGTGACAGACGCTGTTTCGGGCTGACAAGCCCTTTTTCAAACTGCTCAGCTCACAGACATATTCGTACTGACACCATATATATACACCCACGTAGTGGGCGGGAATGCTGGCAGACCTGATGGGGAACTTATACAAATATTTTGACAACCGCAACTCACCAACTGCGAGCGAAGCCGGCCTGCGCCGTGTGGAAGCCTCTCCCGACTGACCACACAGGGCCAATCAGAGCGGCAGAAAGCCGCCGGCCAATCCAGACGCGAGAGGCAGCACCGCCCAGCGTGACTTCACAGCTCCTTACCATGCGTGTGCGCTGGCAATACAGTCATTGGCCTCACTCGGCGTCCTGGCTGGTAGTCATAACAACCAAACTCCGCCCTCAAAGAGAACTCTGGAGTAATGTAGCAAGCGATAAAGAAAAAGAAAAAGTTCTTAAAAAACAATATTTTAAGGACAAAATGATGAATAATGTAATAAGCCAACAAGCTCAATTCAAAAAGATAACGCTTGCAATACAGAGTAGGGCAGTGATAAAAACTTACAGTTCCCCATAGATAGGTCAGTCAAGCGTGCCATATAAAAATCAGATCAAGAGCACCTAAAGAGAATAATAAAAAAAACGTGAATGAAGATGTATGAAACACACTGTAGAAAATATCCCCCCACCCAATTATATACAAAACCTAATTCAATTCATAAGCAGTTAGATAGACCTCTGGGGAGACCCATAGTGGCGGGGGTGGGTTGTATATTCGTCCCCATTGCTAAATTCATTGATGATCTACTCCAGCCTCTGGTGCAGGCTTTACCTTCGTATCTACATGATATGTCTATGTTTCTCAATAGGCTTAACCCTCTGAGCGATACAATTATATCGCCCAGGAGGGGGCGCAGCACTATTTTTTAATTCTTTTTACTTTTTAAATCATGTAGCGAGCCCTGGGCTCGCTACATGATAGCCGCAGCGCAGCGGCATCCCCCCACCCACTCCGATCGCCTTCGGCGATCAGAGTAAGCAGGAAATCCCGTTCAGAACGGGATTTCCTGCTGGGCTTCCCTGGTCGCCATGGCGACGGGGCGGGATGACGTCACCAACGTCATAGACGTCGTGACGTCAGAGGGATTTCCGATCCACCCCTCAGCGCTGCCTGGCACTGATTGATCAGGCTGCGCAAGGGGTCGGGGAGGGGGGGCTGCGTGGCACGGCGGGTAGCGGCGGATCGGCGATGAGCGGCGGCGATCAGAAGTTACATGCAGCTAGCAAAGTGCTAGCTGCGTGTATCAAAAAAAAAATTATGCAAATCGGCCCACCAGGGCCTGAGAACTCCTCCTGCGCGACATAACCCGAGCTCAGCTCGGGATTATCGCCCAGGAGGTTAAGGGATTGGACATCAGTGGAGAGGTACTCCTGGTGACCATGGATGTGGAAAGCCTCTACACCTCCATCCCACATGATGGGGGTGTAGAGGCTGTTGATTGGTATTTAATGACTTGTACTGATCTAACTACATTACAGCACAAATTTTTCATCACTTTGCTTGAGATTGTCTTGAAGTTTAACTACTTTTCTTTTGCAGGGGCATATTATATGCAGAAACGCGGCACTGCGATGGGCTCGAAAGTGGCCCCCTCCTATGCAAATCTGTACATGGGACTTTATAAGGAAGCCTTTGTGTATACTAATACGTTATTCCACCAGCATGCACTGTGCTGGTGGCGTTTTATCGATGACATATTTTGCGTATGGAGGGGGCCACTGAGCAGCTTGCAGGAGTTCGTATCACAACTCCACAGCTTGTGTAACCACGTGCTTCTCACTACTCATGCCAACAATAATAATGTCCCATTTTTGGACATATCAGTTTACATTGGTGAGAAAGGGGTGGAGACCAATCTGCATGTGAAGAGCACGGATCGTAATTCAGTGCTTCACTTTGGCAGCTTCCACCCCGTGGGCACCAAGGAAAGTATTCCGCATTGCCAACTCTCTACAGTGGCCAGAATTGTCAGCAATGAGTATACACGTGAGGCACGTCGACACGAGATGGTGGACAAATTTAAGGTACGAGGCTATCCAGATCGCTGTTTCAAGCCCAGAAATAGGAGGAATACAGGGGGCATGGGGTCCAGAGTGCCTTTTGTCTCCACGTACAATTACTTGCAGCATCCGCAAGCATTGGCATATTCTTTGTGATGGGCTGCTGACTATCCCTGACTTTAGGTACCCACCCCTCATATCCTTTAAACAGGCCCCGACGGTGCGCGATAAAATTTCGGCGAGTATCCCTACACATCCGAGCGATGGCCGCCGGGGCATGTACCCATGCCTTTGTTGCCATATGTGTAACAACGTTATAAGAGGCAAAACGTTCTCGCATCCCTCCCTGTTTACTCCTTTGGACATTAATGGTCTATACAATTGCGATTCGTCATATGTGGTGTACATGCTAAAGAGCCCTTGTGACTTATCGTACATCGGTATGACGACCCAGCGATTGAAGGATCATATTGCGTCACATAAATCTAATGTACGCAATCCTCTTTGCAATTTGTCAGTGGCTGAACACTTTCATAACCATAGACACACTGTTTCCCAACTGAGGGTTACCGTGATTGATGGGGATCCAAGAAACTTTAGGGGAGGTAGTCGAGAGAAAGCATTGCTTCGTAAGGAAGCATACTGGATTAGGCGATTGGGTACTATGGCACTGGGCTGCCTTAACAAGGATTATGATTTAAGGTTTTGTATACTGTATAATTGAGTGGGGGGATATTTTCTACAGTGTGTTTCATACATCTTCATTCATGTTTTTTATTATTCTCTTTAGGTGCTCTTGATCTGATGTTATATGGCACACTTGACTGACCTATCTATGGGGAACTGTAAGTTTTTTTCACTGCCCTACTCTGTATTGCATCTTTTTGAATTGAGCTTGATCATTACATTATTCATCATTTTGTCCTTAAAATATTGTTTTTTACCAGCCAGGATGCCGAGTGAGGCCAATGACTGTATTGCCAGCGCGCACGCATGGGAAGGAGCCGTGACGTCACGCTGTGCGGCGCTGCCTCTCGCGGTTGGATTGGCCGGCGGCTTTCTGCCGCTCTGATTGGCCCTGTGTGGTGAGTCGGGAGAGGCTTCCACACGGCACACGGCGGCTTCCCTCGCAGTTGGTGAGTTGCGGTGGTCAAAGTATTTTTTTTAGTTCCCCATCAAGTCCGCCAGTGTTCCCGCCCACTACGTGGGTGTATATATATGGTGTCAGTATGAATATGTCTGTGAGCAGTTTGAAAAAGGGCTTGTCAGTCCGAAACAGTGTCTGTCACTGCTGTTAGATGACTCATTAAAAGAGCTTTGAATACATTTGGTGGTGCCGACCCATTCATCTTGTCACTTGATTAAACAATCTGAAACAGTCTGTATGCATGTTGGATTAGTTTGGCTCTGTGATATTAACAAGCTGATACATCATTGCATTCCAGCAGTTCTGGAGGTGAGTTTCGCTCACAGGGACAACAATGGGTAATTTGCATATTCCAGCAGTGATGCACTGTGGGAAAAATCTCAGATTTAACTCCAACCTGAATTATTGCAAATACTTTGTGTTTAAAGAAAGCAATTTTTTGTTTTCTATGCAAACATTCAAATCCCTACACTACCTAAGCACAGGATACCTGAAGGATTTGTTGCAATTGCATCACACCACCCACAACCTCCGATCAAAAGGATCCAATAACTTGACCACCCCCAGGGTTCAAATAAAACCTTTGAAGCCAGAGCTTTCTGTCATGCTACCCCTACCCTGTGGAATGCCTTGCCAAACTTAATCAAGACAACTCCAACCCTGAACATGTTTAAATGAAAACTGTAAAGCCACCTGTTTAGTCTGGCATTAAGGATCGCATAACTTTCCCCTGTACACATCACTATGTACTGATCTGAGACAAGCTTATACGCTTTGGGTCCTCAGGGAGAAAAGCCCTTTACAAATGTTGTTGCTGTTGTAATGATTGGTATTCACCATTTAATTTCCCACTAGATCGACGGGTCAAACCAATAATTTCTGACATGTCCAATCAGCTCCTGATTGATAACGGGATCGATTTTGTGCAGTATTGATCTGAAAATCGATATGTCGAAAATGATGAGTTAGACCCATCTTTCTGACGGGAAATTGAATGGTGTGTACCTAGCACTGTGCAGGGTAAACTATGGCCCATGACACGCCGGCAGGAATATGTTGGCACATCCTAACGTTGTGTCATGTGATGCCCTTTTGCCATGGAGATGCGATGCTGGAATTAGCGATCCGGTGAGTTTTAACCCACAAACCACCTGGTGTAGCGGAAAACTTTTTGGATTTTTGAGTTTTAACCCACTGTTATTGCCTGCTCGCGACTCTGCATGGAGGGAGGAGGGGCGGAATCCTAGGAATGCAGCATGCGGCCCAGGCCACCATTTGCCCAGCCCTGACCTAGCGTAATACAATTCCCATGATGAGAAGTGGCAGAGTAGGCGAGTAGCAAAGATGCATTGGACGGAGATAGAAAAGACTTAAGTGGCCCTTATTCACTTCCTAAACGTTTCCATGGTACTGACTACTGATGCATAATTCGAGTTAAAATTCGCCTTTAACATTTCGGCAAACTCACCAGCAGATTTCAGAGCGAAACTGAAATTAAGAATACCATCGACTTTAGTGATTGATAGCAGAGCCCTTGTGCACGCTGTAATCACCAAATCTGCTCAGTATATTAAGGAGAATAGTGAAAAAAAGGGGGGCTGCACATGAGAGGGGGTGCTACACATGCAATGGGAGGGGGTGCTACACATGCAATGGGAGGGGGGTTCTGTACATGGAGTGGGAGGGGGTGCTACACATGACATGCAATGGGAGGGGGGTTCTGTACATGGAGTGGGAGGGGGTGCTACAAATGGAATGGGAGGGGGTTCTGTACATGGAGTGGGAGGGGGTGCTACAAATGGAATGGGAGGGGGTTCTGTACTGTACATGGAGTGGGAGGGGTGCTACACATGGAATGGGAGGGGGTTCTGTACATAGAGTGGGAGGGGGTGCTACACATGCAATGGGAGGGGGGTTCTGTACTGTACATGGAGTGGGAGGGGGTGCTACAAATGAAATGGGAGGGGGTTCTGTACTGTACATGGAGTGGGAGGGGGTGCTACAAATGGAATGGGAGGGGGTTCTGTACATAGAGTGGGAGGGGGTGCTACACATGCAATGGGAGGGGGTTCTGTACATGGAATGGGAGGGGGTGCTACAAATGGAATGGGAGGGGGTTCTGTACTGTACATGGAGTGGGAGGGGTGCTACAAATTAATTAATCGGACCTTGGTGCAGGTAATGATCCCGCCACATTTATGTGAAGTCAGCAAAAAGTCAATGTTTGCCTTAAATCTGCATACATTTCCCAGGAACCACTTCTCCACATTTCCCACACTCCACCATCACCCATGTAATCAGCTTCCATGATGCCCCCTCCCCCATCCCCGTGCCACTCTGCCTCTGGCCATAGGGCCGCTCAGCTGCCAGGCATTGATCTCCGCTCCTGTCGCGTATTAAATAACCATATATTTTGCATGACTGAATACTTGGCCGGTAATTTAATCCCGTGTTTCACTTGCTGCTCATAAACCTATTAAGCCTTTTTGTCATCAGCTGAGCCACCGTTGATTGAATTACAGTCCCGCCGCCATGCGCAAATCACATTCTCCAGGCGGGAACAAGCGAGTCGATGATTTACGCTGCACGCCGAGTGTGTATCTGCAATTTCCTAATGTGCTCTCCTTAATCTGACTGATGAGGGATGGGAATGCCATTACCTCTGGACAGAGAGCAGCCTGAGGACATCTCAGAATACTGTAAATGTGCAGGTTCCTCGCTTTCATCCCTTAGACCACAACTAGTCGGGAGAAAGTGACTCACTGAGGGAGGAAGAAAAATGTCCCATAATAAACAGTCTGTATGCATGTTGGATTATTATGGCTCTGTACAAATTAACAAGCTGACACATCATTGCATTCCAGCGGTTCTGGAGGTGTGTTTAGCTTCTAAGGGTACAATGGTTAATTTGCATATATTCAGCAGTGATGCTCTGGGAGACATCGCAAGCTCACTCCAACCTGAATTATCGCAAATTCTTTCTGTTTTAAGAAAGCAAACTTTTGTTTTTCTTAGCATTTTAGTAAGGGGGCTTTTAGGACCATTGTAGTCCCTTACACACTCCAATGAGTTCTGGGTCACCATGAGCTTGCTGGTTAGTCTGTACCTCTCGGTGTTACAAGCCCTATTCCATAGAGCCAAATTAATCCATGCCATGCACTGATGAGGATCAAACAATCCGAAACAGTCTGTATGCATGTTGGATTATTATGGCTCTGTAAAAATTAACAAACTGACACATCATTGCATTCCAGCGGTTCTGGAGGTGTGTTTAGCTTCTAAGGGTAACCATGGTTAATTTGCATATATTCAGCAGTGATGCACTGGGAGACATCTCAAGCTCACTCCAACCTGAATTATCACAAATACCTTCTGTTTTAAGAAAGCAAACTTTTGTTTTAATTACTGTGCAGAACGCTCACACCACTAACGCAGATCGCGACACTCTCCCGTTGCTGCAGCCCACTAATTCTGCTGTTGGTATGATTAATTTTATTGCTGTGGCTAAATTGTTAATTTTATCTTTATTACTGGGTCTCAGGATCCGATAAAATTGCTTAGCATTATACTGCTGGCTTATGTGTATCACTGGAGGTTGTGGGTGTCATCAGAGTTGGATGCTACATAAATAATAATAATAATAATAATACCTCAATGCAATAAACAATGTAATTAAACAAGGATTTGCTGCTCATCCATATAAGGCTGAGTAACCAATTATGTTTAAAGCGGAACTAACGTAAGTATTAACACAAACTGTTTCACTTACCTGGGGCTTCTGCAAGCCCCCAGCAGCTGTCCGGTCCCACGCTGGTCCTCCTTGATCCTCCGTTCTCCGGCCGCCAGCTACTTTCGGTTTCGACGCTGGGCTACTGCGCTTGCGCGGCTCTGGCCACGCGTATCCTTCTTCGCGTTCCAGTCTGCAATAGCGCTATTGCAGACGGGAACGTGTAAAAAGAATACACTTGGCAGGGCTGCGCAGGCCTCGACCTACAAGTCGACTACGAAATAGAGCAGCGTTGGGAGAGAACTGAGGATCGTGGAGGACCGGCGTGGGCACAGGACGGCTGCTGGGGGCTTGCAGAAGCCCCAGGTAAGTCAAACAGTTTGTTTTAGAACTTACTTCAGTTCGCTTTACTGTATGTGTGGTAGCGGGAATGGTTAAGATTAGCGATGGAGGAGTAGGGATAAGGTTAGCCGTGGGGGGAGGGTTAAAGTGAACCAAGCACCTTTTTAGCACTCAGGACATTTCTATAGCACATGAAAAATGAATGCCAACAATCTGTTTCATTATTAAAATAAACTTTCATTTTACCTTGTATTTTACAATCAAAGTAGTTTTATTTAGCCTGTTTCAGCAAGACTCTGGACAAAATCTTACTTTTTGACAGGGGTTTAACTTTTATATGCCAGGCCCCCCAACAAGCGTAACCGTATTAGAGGCAGAAGATCATCAGCATTGACACACACAATGTCTTTGAAGAAACAATCCTAATTACCCACCCCCTTTGTTGATGAAAAGGTATTGTTTTCTTCTGGGTAATTAGCTCAATAAAACAATTAGCTTCCTGAGATTTCTGCGGACCGTCAGGCTGCTAAAACAGGCTAATAAAACTACTTTGATTGTAAAATACAAGGTAAAATGAAAGTTTATTTTAATAATGAAACAGATTGTTGGCATGCATTTTTCATGTGCTATAGAAATGTCCTGAGTGCTAAAAAGGTGCTCGGTTCACTTTAAGGATAGGCATCGTTAGTGGGGGGAAGGTTCAGTATGAGAGTAGGGATAGGTTTAGCTATAGTAAATATGTGTATTTATTACCAATATTTTACTATCCTTTTTCCACTTTTAACAGAAGAATATCAGTAGACTTATCAATATTCTACTATCGGCTTTTCTGGATGCCCACATTTCTGGACGCCCTTTTTTGATGTACGCAAGGCCCCCTGAGCTCTCCATCTTGCACGTGTTGCTGGTGTTCCGTATTATCCAGAGGTTATTTCCTGCAGCGCTGGATTGTGTAAACAGTCCTCCTAGGTGTTCTGCTGACGCGGGGCTCTGCACTCACCACATCTGCTGCGTCAGCATCCTCTCCTCCGCACACAAAGAATATTGAAGATTTTGTTCTGTGAAATGGCTATTTTCCATCTCCAGCGCACATAACTGCAGGGCTACAGAATTTCCTGCGGGCAAATCTCTCCCCCGGCCCCAGCAGACTCCTTCTTCTCTTCATGTGATGAAAGAGCCTGCAGGCTGCCAACTAGCCGTACCAGTTACACCAACCCGCCCCTATTATACTTGGCAACACTACTGGGCCTCACCATTTGAAGTGTACCTGATATGGGGAATTAAACAAAAAAATATACAGTACATGCCTAAGACTTCCTCTAGCCCCCTCCAGGCTTATCGCTCCCACGCTGTCGTTTGTCCACGGTGGCCCTGGTCAGCCGTCCAGTCGGGGCCAGGTGTGGTAGGTGTCTGGCTGCACACCCATGGCCGGGATAATTCTGTTGAGGACTTTCCGAGGGCCAATTGTGGAGAAACGAGGAGGCGAAGGAGGACAGCGTGTGAGCGATGATCCTGGAGGGCGCTGTTTAATACCCCATCTCAGGTTCTCTTTAAAGCAAGACTCCGGGCAAAATCTTACTTTTGGACAGGGGTTTAACTTTTACATGCCAGGCCCCCCAACAAGATTCAGCAGGCTAACACCTCCACCCCACCCCCCGCGCCGCCCCAGTCACCTGTGTAGGCTAATTTAAAGAGACTCCGTAACAAAAATTGCATCCTGTTTTTTATCATCCTACAAGTTCCAAAAGCTATTCTAATGTGTTCTGGCTTACTGCAGCACTTTGTACTATCACAGTCTCTGTAATAAATCAACTTATCTCTCTCTTGTCAGACTTGTCAGCCTGTGTCTGGAAGGCTGCCAAGTTCTTCAGTGTTGTGGTTCTGCTATGAACTCCCCCTTCCAGGTCCCTCTATGAACACTGCCTGTGTGCTATTTAGATTAGAGCAGCTTCTCTCTTCTCTTTTATCTTTTACAAGCTGGATAAATCGTCCTCTGAGCTGGCTGGGCATTCACATAGTGAGGAATTACAGACAAGGGCAAAGCTGTTTGCAGGAAGAAAAGAGCAGCCTGAAACTTCAGTGCATGAGAGATGCAGGGGGAAAGAAACACACAAATGATCTCTTGTATACAGCCTGCTTGTGTATGGATGTATTTTCTATGTGTGGACATACTGTACATCAACCTACTTCCTGTTTTGGTTGCCATTTTGTTTGTTTATAAACAAACTTTTTAAAACTGTTTTTAACCACTTTTAATGCGGCGGGGAGCGGCGAAATTGTGACAGAGGGTAATAGGAGATGTCCCCTAACGCACTGGTATGTTTACTTTTGTGTGATTTTAACAATACAGATTCTCTTTAAAAATAAATGGTGCCTTGTGTTGCAAGACGATTAGTCTATATGGCATTGCATGTAATGTATCGCATCACGCTCTATGCGTTGTGCTACTCTACACACGCCTGATTATTGGCGGAAGATGTCGGCCACCTCATCCAACTTTAATCATCCGTATGTATGAAGCGTAACCGTATTAGAGGCCGAAGATCATCAGGATTGCCAGGAAACTGGTATTGTTTAAAGGAAAATAAATATATCAATCTCCATATACCTCTAACTTCAGGTTCCCTAAGAACCTTAATATACCCTGTTATGTGCATCAGCGTGAGTTTGAGTTGAAAAAGCTATACCATACCTCCCAACTTTTTGAGATAAGAAAGAGGGACACTTAAGCCACACCCATGCCACATCCCTAACCACGCCCCTGACACACCCCTAATCACACCTATTATAAAGATTTCATTAGAAAAATATGTTGTCTGATAATTCAAACCACACTGGTCCTTTCTATACTAGTGCATTTCCCTTCATATTAACATTTGAAATAAGCAAATCTGTATATCAATTTAAAGGATGGGAATAAAGTTTAAAGAAGACACTGAAGCGAAAAAAAAATTATGATATTATGATTTGTATGTGTAGCACAGCTAAGAAATAAAGCATTAAGATCAGATACATTGTGTAATTGTTTCCAGTACAGGAAGAGTTAGGAAACTCCAGTTGTTATCTCTATGCAAAAAAGCCATTAATCTCTACGACTGGAGAGGGCTGTCTTCTGACTTTTATTATCTCAACTGTAAGTGAACAGTTTTCTTTTTATCTGCCAGAGGAGAGGTCATTAGTTCACAGACTGCTCTGAAATAATCATTTTGAATGCAGAGTGTTGTGTAATCTGCACATATTAGAGAATGATGCAATGTTAGAAAACACACTATGTACCTGAAAATAAAAATATGAGAATATTTTCTTTGCTGCTAATCTTCTAGTAATTACTCATAGTACACAACCAATTCATTATATCATATATTTTTTTTTCGCTTCAGTGTCTCTTTAAAAACATTTTTCAGTAGAAAAATACATATATTTACATAGATCTGTAATAGCGCTGCATAATATGTTGGCGCTTTATAAGTACAATAAATAAATAAATAAATCTGTAGTGTACAACAGTCCTGAAAGAGGGAGAAAAAGGGACAGAGGGACTGGGGTCCCAAAGAGGGACTGTCCTTCCAAAAGAGGGACAGTTGGGAACTATGCTATACATTTCACATGGTATACATTTCTCCTGCCTCTCAAATTCTTTACATGGTACTTATATCAGTCTAAGTGAGCTTCCTTTCCTCATTACTGCTAATAAACACGCATATGTGCTGTGGAAGCAGGAAATTTGGGCACATGAAGCAAGTGGACAAAAAGGGCGCCGCCATTCACTCCCATAATAAATATCGTTTGATGGGCGCTGAACAGGAAAAAAGGGCGCCGGAGATTATTAAAACGTTTTCAAATGGCGCCCGGAGATTATTAACGCTTTTAAACTGCGCTTGTGATGACTTAAGTTTACAAAATGCGCCCGTGACAAATAACGTTTACAAAAATACTAGAAATATGTATCGTATTTAACTAAACTGTTATTTAAAATGTTATCACTTGCTGTTTGTAAAACATTATTATTCACATAATAAAGCGATCAGTAAGTAAATTGTAATATATTTTTTACAGTCACTATTTGTAAAACATTATTCTCCACACATTAAAGCGATCACTAAGGGCGGTTTTAAGGTTAGGCACCACCAGGGGAATCTTAGGGTTAGGCAGCACCAGGGGGGTTTCAGGGTTAGGCACCACCAGGGAGGTCTTAGGGTTCGGCACCACCAGGGGGGTCTTAGGGTTAAGCACCACCAGGGGAAAATTTAGGGTTAGGCACCACCAGGGGGGTCTTAAGGTTAGGCACCACCATGGGGTCTTAGGGTTAGGTACCACCAGGGGGGTCTTAGGATTAGGCACCACCAGGGGGTCTTAGGGTTAGGCACCACCAGGGGGGTCTTAGGGTTAGGCACCACCAGGGGGGTTTTAGGGTTAGGGATAGGTAGAGGGAGGGTTCTGTGTGAGAATAGGGTTAGGTTTAGTTGTAGTAAAATGTTAGTAATATTTACTAATGTTTTACAACAGTTATTAGCAGGCCCGGCCCTAGACTTTTTGCCGCCTGAGGCAATTTTCAAAGAAATCGCCGCCGCCCCCGCCCCCCCAAGCCGTGGGTGTGGGGGGCCGCCCGAGCTGGAGGGGACAGCGGGCAGGAAGGGGGTATTGGGCCTAGCGGCGGGGAGGGGGGTCGGACCCCCCCCTCCCTCGCCTGGGTCCCCCGTCCTCCGCTCCCCTCCAGCTTTAACAAGATCCGTGCTGGCTGCAGCTATTTGTAAGAGGCAACGGGCGGGGATTACTCACCTCTTCCTCGTTCCAGGCCAGCGTGCGCTCCACTGACGTCACTTCCTGCGGCGTAGCAGGAAGTGACGTCAGTGGAGCGCACTAGGGATGGTCGGAAATGCCAATTTCCGATTCCGCGGTAAATCCGCATTCCGACATTGCCAAATACCGATTTCGCTTTCCGCTACCAATTTCCGCATTCCAATGCGGAATTTCCGCCGGAAATCGCGGAAATTCCGCCCGACTTTAACATCGATTTTCTCAAAAACTATAAGGTCTTTTTGAAAACTTTTTTTTGCATCTTGTTCAGGAGATCCTGCTTAATAAACCCTGACAATTTGGTGTTTCTAGGACTTACGGGGGCTTTGCTATTAACTGCTAAAGTCGGCGGATTTTTACTGTAATTAAAATGCAGAAAATAGGCAGATGCGGGGATTTTTTGCATTTTACATTACAGTAAAAATCCGCCGACTTTAGCAGTTAATAGCAAATCCCCCTTAAGTCCTAGAAACACCAAATTTTCAGGGTTTATTAAGCAGAATCTCCTGAACAAGATGCAAAAAAAAGTTCTCAAAAAAACCTTATAGTTTTTGAGAAAATCGATGTTAAAGTCGGGCGGAATTTCCGCGATTTCCGGCGGAAATCCGCCTAACACACTTGCATTACCGATTTCCGCATTCCGATGCGGAAATGCAATTTCCGATCGGAATTTCGGAAATTGCATTTCCGTGGAATCCGAATGAGCATCCCTAGAGCGCACGCTGACCTGGAACGAGGAAGAGGTGAGTAATCCCCGCCCGTTGCCTCTTACAAGTAGCTGCAGCCAGCACGGACCTTGTTAAAGCTGGAGGGGAGCGGAGGACGGGGGACCCAGGCGAGGGAGGGGGGGTCCGACCCCCCTCCCCGCCGCTAGGCCCAATACCCCCTTCCTGCCCGCTGTCCCCTCCAGCTCGGGCGGCCCCCCACACACACGGACGGGCGGGTGCCGCCCCCCCAGAAGTGCCGCCTGAGGCAAAAGTTTCACCCCACCTCATGGGCGAGCCGGCCCTGGTTATTAGGAACGTATAAACAATATTTTCAGATTTTATTACATAAGGTAACGATAAGTGAAGGTTATACACAATATTATACAATTATAAAGATTATACATATATTATTGTTTTTTTAACAAACGTAACTATAAGTTTTCACTTCTAAAACAGGGAAGATTATAGTTTTCACAATTTGCGATTTCATAGACATTACTAAATGTTTTTTAATTTGTAAAACATTATTGTAAATGACATACAACACAATATTTTTATAAACGCTATTACTGCTTATTGTTTACACCACGCGCCCTGTTTCCCCGACGCCCTTTTTGCATGGACGCATGTGCTGTACACGACTACTTTTGTTACTAGGTCCTTTTTTCTCCAGTGTCTCTCCGTACTAACTGTGACTGACCCAACAGAAGGAACATGCACTCAGCCAGCCATGTCAACGGACCTGAAAACTACTGTACAACTGGAAGAGCTCTCCACCTTTTTGCAAGAGTAACAAATTTTCATCATAAACCTAAAATTACTGTCACAGATTTCCTTACATTTCTCTGAAACTGGCCAGGATTATTCATTTACGTGTCTACTCCATTAGGGGGCAGTAGAGTCCCATAATAACAAAATCCTTTGCAGGCACACACAGCTGCGACTGCTGCAATATTTATATGAAGATGCATAAGCACAGGTGAAACTAGGTGTGTTGCCTGCTGCAGTATTTTTAAATATACTAATAAAGTGCAGATAGCCATCAGAATAGCTGCGCTATAGCTACCTACAAAATTATTATTAGGCAAATATTCTTAAAGGACACCTGAAGTGAGAGAACTAAGGCCCCTTTTACACTTAATCAGTTGGTATGTGTTAGTATGCGTTAGTATGCACTACTGCGCGTTGGTACGCGTTTTTCCATAGCAGTGCATTGATAAGAAGATTTCAGTTAAAACGCCATAGGAAAACATGGGACTTACTTCGAAAATCAGTTTTCTTTCTGTTTTAACTGAGAGCAACTGATTAAGTGTAAAAGGGCCCTAAGGATGCTGCCTTATTTCCTTTTAAACAATACCAGTTGCCTGGCTGTCCTGAGGTTTCTTTGCCAATTGGCTGCAATTGCAGTTGGGGGGAGGGAGGTGAAGCCCCTCCTGAGATGGCAGGGGTCGCAGGGGTCATTGCTATGCCCATGGCTCTGACTGAGGTCTGATTGGGTTTGCCACATGCTTGTTTCAGGTGTGTAATTCAGACACTACTTATGCCTGAAAGATCAGCTGGACTGCCAGGCAACTGGCATTGTTTAATAGGAAATAAATGTCAGCCTCCGTATCCCTCTAACTTCCGGTGTCCTTTAAAGGGACAAAACAAACCACAACTACTACCAGTATATGCTGTTCAACCACCTGGATTTATTACAAAATGTTAATCAATTCTCATGGGTCAATCACAATGGGACCTATTCAAGTTATACATATTGCACACACTTATAATGCACAATTATCATTATACGGGGACTTCCCCCAAAATGTCTCCTCAGGAAGTCTCAGACGACTGCGCACCGAACAGAGCGCCAAATGTGACAAAATTAACCATATCTAATCCACACATGGGAAGAGGCAAACCCGGACACTTACAATGCCAAGAGATTGAGCATCTAATATGCCAATTGCTTGTCCAATTGTCTGCGTCATCCCATGTGCCGACAATAATGGTGGTCAACAGCAATATGAATGTACCACCCCATGCCCCCCTATGCCCACCCGCAAATCACAGCACCATGCCGTCTTGTCCTTTAAAGGGAACCTGAGGCGGGGATGGAAGAAATGTATCCATACCTGGGACCTTCCTCCAGCCCCCTTAAGTCGGATCACTCCCTTACTGCCGTCCTCTGTATCCATTCTGTATCGTAAGGGGTCCCGTAAGTTTGGCCCGTTGGGGTTTATTGCGCATGCGCAGCCTGGCCATGCCCCCCTCCCCCCCGCCACGCTCCTGCTGTTAAGAGCGTTCTGCGCCTGTGCAGTACAACTGCTCAGGCGCCAATTACTCCCAGCCATGGGAGCGCAAGTGGGGAGCATGCGCAGCCGCACTTGCATGTGCCGAGTGGCCGAACTTACGGGACCCCTTACGGAGGATCCAGAATGTAGAGGACAGCGGCGAGGGAGTGATCAGACTGAAGGGGGCTGGAGGAAGCCCCAGGAATGGATACATTTCTTTTATCCCCCATCTAAGGTTCCCTTTAATGACATGCAGAGCAGTGTCTAGCCATTTTAATTCGCTAAGCAGGAGGTCTCAATTTCAGCCATCCTCACCACTACCTCCGTTCTGAAAAATGAATGATAAGCTATGAGTCATTAGTCTTTGTTAAAGAAGAACTGTTGTGAAAATCTTAAAATTTAAAACACATACAAATAAGAAGTACATCTCTTCCAGAGTAAAATGAGCCATAAATTACTTTTCTCCAATGTTGCTGTCACTTACAGTAGGTAGTAGATATCTGACATTACCGACAGGGTTTGGGTTACTCCATCTCTTCATGGGGGATTCTCTGCATGGCCTTTAAAGAGGAACTCCAGTGAAAATAATGTAATAAAAAAGTGCTTCATTTTTACAATAATTATTTATAAACGATTTAGTCAGTGTTTGCCCATTGCAAAAGATTTCTTCTCCTTGAGTTCCATTCTGACATTTATCACATGGTGACATTTTTACTGCTGGCAGATGATGTCACTGGAAGTAGCTGCTGCTTGCTTGCTGCTGCTTGCTTTTTTGGCAGTTGGAAACAGGTGTAAACAGTTATTTCCCACAATGCAACAAGTTTCATAGACAGGAAACTGCCAGGACCCTGGTCCTCACAGTTTCCTGTAGGAGGGGTTTCACCACAATATCAGACATAAAGAGCCCCTGATGATCTGATTGTGAAAAGGAATACATTCTTCACCACTTTTGCTGTGTGTTTTTTGTCATGCTGAAATGTCCACTGGTGCCCAAGGCCAAGTTTCTCTGCAGACTGCCTGATGTTGTCATTGAGATTCCTCATGTATTGCTCTTTATTCATTGGGCCGTTTACATTAGGTTCCCTGGTCCATTGGCTGAAAAACACCCCCAAAGTATTAGGTTCCAACCACCATGTTTGACATCGTCTTATTATCTTTTGGGAGACACCTATGTAATTTCAAAAAATTGATTACAGGTTGAATAAAAGTAACTTTCACGCAAAATTTGAGGAGGTATGAATCATTTTGGGCATATATATATATATATATATATATATATATATATATATATATATATATATATATATGGGAATTAACAAAAAATGATGTAGGGTCCCCCTTACCTAGCCTCTTTAACCTCTAGTCCCCCTTGCAGGCTGGAATAGCCAGAATGCAGAGCCCAGCTGTCTTCCACAGATCTCCCACAATCCATGGACAAGGGGCTCTTCCCCACCTCCGGTGCCCCAGGAGGTGGTGGGGGCTGACATCATCCTGGGGGCTGGCAGTAGCAGTTAAAGGGGATCCGAGATGAACTTTTACACATTGCATAATTGTGTTCCTTTCCTATTGTTTATAGGGCATTCCTCAAGCCAACAAGCCACACCCACAGGTTTTCAGAGAGCCAAGGCACTTTCAAGGGGGAGGGGATTAGGTTTTTTTGCACAAGATGCAGATAAGCCTGCCTCTGTGTAATGTTTACAAACAACATGGCTGCCGTCATTGTATCACAGGAAGAAATAATTTTATTCTCTTAAAGCTGTTTGCAATTAGATTTGCTGTGTAAACTATCTACACTTTAGATAAGATATATAGAAAAGTTACTTGTTATACTTAGTTTTTCATCTCGGATCCGCTTTAACCTACCAAACATTTGCAGCGGTTGGGTGAGCGCCTGACCACGCTATTCATGTACTGCACAAATTAGCAGCCAGTCCACGGTTGTCCTGCTTCTCAAATTTGCATATAGCGGTGGGTGGCTACCAACAGCCAGATCTGGCACTCAGGATGAATTGGCAGTGAACGGGCACTTACAGTGATCTCTGAGCTGCCTGTCACTCCCGGAATGCACCACTCACAGAGGAGCTTACAATCTAATCCCTGCCATGTCGGGGGGAGGGAGTTTAGGAGGATGCTGACGGTCCAGGGGCAGCTGGTAATAGTGGGCATTGGGCAGTAAAATATACAAATCTGGCCCTGCTCCTTCTCATCACTGCTGCCAAGAGCAGCCTCACAAAAACAAAGCTATAATAACATTTTTCTGTCACTCAAAACTATGTGATCTCACCCAGACTTGGCACAAGTCAGCTAAACTAAAACTGAGAAGAATGTGTCAACCACTCCCACATCCATCAAACACACGTGCGGAGGCCGAGCATGCAGTGCGATAGCCGGTGATGTCATCTGACAGCATGTCGGAGCACATGAACCTCCTCCCTTTTCAAAAATTCCTGTTGTCCAATATTATAGTCAAGGGTCTCATCTCTACATTGTGGTAAGAGAGGCGAAGGTAACTACACCCATGCAGGTAGAGGTAGGCCCTGGGGCAATCTGGGAGCCCCCTTTAATGATAAGACCCCCCCGAGGTGGTCCGCACCTTCCCAGGCAAATAGGTGAAGAAGGTCAATTGAACCCCAAACGATTTATTAAAAAGGGTTAATAATAAACTTTATTTAGGATAAACATAGACTATGAAATATTTATAAAAATAATAAATACACATCTAAATCTTTCCTTCTTCTCTGTGTTTCTTCTCCTGCAGACTTCTATATAGTAACATCATCTTTCTCCGTATACTCCTGTCTGCTTCCATCATCTTCATATGTAAACATTGTGACTTTCTTTAATCTTCTGTTTCTTTACTCTTGTAGTCTTCTGCTCTTCTATTCTTGTAGTCTTCTGCTCTTCCATTCTTGTAAGTATTCTGCTTTTCTATTCTTTTATGTTTTCTGCTCTTTTATTCTTGTAGTATTCTGTTCTTCTATTCTTGTAAGTCTTCTGCTCTTCCATTCTTGTAAGTCTTCTGCTCTTTTATTCTTGTAAGTATTTTGCTCTTCCATTCTTGTAGTCTTCTGCTCTTCTATTCTTGTAGTCTCTGCTCTTCCATTCTTGTAGTCTTCTGCTCTTCTATTCTTGTAGTCTTCTGCTCTTCTATTCTTGTAGTCTTCTGCTCTTCCATTATTGTAAGTCTTCTGCTCTCCTATTCTTTTAGTATTCTGCTCTTCTATTCTTGTAAGTCTTCTGCTCTTCCATTCTTGTAGTCTTCTGCTCTTCTATTCTTGTAGTCTTCTGCTCTTCTATTCTTGTAGTCTTCTGCTCTTCTATTCTTGTAGTCTTCTGCTCTTCCATTCTTGTAGTCTTCTGCTCTTCTATTCTTGTAGTCTTCTGCTCTTCTATTCTTGTAGTCTTCTGCTCTTCTATTCTTGTAGTCTTCTGCTCTTTCATTCTTGCAAGTCTTCTGCTCTTCTATTCTTGTAAGTCTTCTGCTCTTCCATTCTTGTAGTCTTCTGCTCTTCTATTCTTGTAGTCTTCTGCTCTTCTATTCTTGTAGTCTTTTGCTCTTCTATTCTTGTAGTATTCTGATCTTCTGTTCTTGTAAATCTTCTGCTCTTCTATTCTTGTAAGTCTTCTGCTCTTCCATTCTTGTAAGTCTTCTGCACTTCTATTCTTGTAGTATTCTGCTCTTCTATTCGTGTAAGTCTTCTGCTCTTCCATCCTTGTAAGTCATCTGTTCTTCTATTCTTGTAAGTCTTCTGCTCTTCCATTCTTGTAAGTCTTCTGCTCTTCCATTTTTGTAAGTTTTCTGCTCTTTTATTCTTTTAGTCTTCTGCTCTTCCATTCTTGTAAGTCTGCTGCTCTTCTATTCTTGTAAGTCTTCTGCTCTTCTATTCTTGTAGTCTTCTGCTCTTCCATTATTGTAAGTCTTCTGCTCTTTCATTCTTGTAAGTCTTCTGCTCTTCTATTCTTGTAGTCTTCTGTTCTTTTATTCTTGTAAGTCTTCTGCTCTTCTATTCTTGTAGTCTTCTACTCTTCTATTCTTGTAGTCTTGTTCTTCCATTCTTGTAGTCTTCTGTTCTTCCATTCTTGAAAGTCTTCTGCTCTTCTATTCTTGTAGTCTTCTGCTCTTCCATTCTTGTAAGTCTTCTGCTCTTCTATTCTTGTAGTCTTCTGCTCTTCCATTCTTGTAGTCTTCTGCTCTTCTATTCTTGTAGTCTTCTGCTCTTTCATTCTTGTAAGTCTTCTGCTCTTCTATTCTTGTAAGTCTTCTGATCTTATATTCTTAGTAAGTCTTCTGCTCTTCTATTCTTGTAGTCTTCTGCTCTTTCATTCTTGTAAGTCTTCTGCTGTTCCATTCGTGTAAGTCTTCTGCTCTTCCATTCTTGTAAGTCTTCTGCTCTTCCATTCGTGTAAGTCTTCTGCTTTTCCATTCGTGTAAGTCTTCTGCTCTTCTATTCTTGTAGTCTTGTTCTTCCTTTCTTGTAGTCTTCTGTTCTTCTATTCTTGTAGTTTTCTGCTCTTCCATTCTTGTAAGTCTTCTGCTCTTCTATTCTTGTAAATCTTCTGCTCTTCTATTCTTGTAAGTCTACTCTTCTGCTCTTCTATTCTTGTAAGTCTTCTGCTCTTCCATCCTTGTAAGTCTTCTGCTCTTCTATTCTTGTAAATCTTCTGCTCTTCCCTTCTTGTAGTCTTCTGTTCTTTCATTCTTGTAATCTTCTGCTCGTCTATTCTTGTAGTATTCTGCTCTTCTATTCTTGTAAGTCTTCTGCTCTTCTATTCTTGTAAGTCTTCTGATCTTCTATTTTTGCAGTCTTCTGCTCTTCCATTCTTGTAAGTCTTCTGCTCTTCCATTCTTGTAAGTCTTCTGCTATTCTATTCTTATAATATTCTGCTCTTCTATTCGTGTAAGTCTTCTGCTCTTCTATTCTTGTAGTCTTCTGCTCTTCCATTCTTGTAAGTCTTCTGCTCTTCTATTCTTGTAGTCTTCTGCTCTTCCATTGTTGTAAGTCTTCTGCTCTTCTATTCCTGTAGTCTTCTGCTCTTCTATTCTTGTAAGTCTTCTGATCTTCTATTCTTGTAAGTCTTCTGCTCTTCCATTCTTGTAGTCTTCTGCTCTTCTATTCTTGTAGTCTTCTGCTCTTCCATTCTTGTAAGTCTTCTGCTCTTCTATTCTTGTAAGTCTTCTGATCTTATATTCTTGTAAGTCTTCTGCTCTTCCATTCTTGTAGTCTTCTGCTCTTCCATTCTTGTAGTCTTCTGCTCTTCCATTCGTGTAAGTTTTCTGCTTTTCCATTCATGTAAGTCTTCTGCTCTTCTATTCTTGTAGTCTTGTTCTTCCTTTCTTGTAGTCTTCTGTTCTTCTATTCTTGTAGTTTTCTGCTCTTCCATTCTTGTAAGTCTTCTGCTCTTCTATTCTTGTAAGTCTTCTGATCTTATATTCTTGTAAGTCTTCTGCTCTTCCATTCTTGTAGTCTTCTGCTCTTCCATTCTTGTAAGTCTTCTGCTCTTCCATTCGTGTAAGTTTTCTGCTTTTCCATTCATGTAAGTCTTCTGCTCTTCTATTCTTGTAGTCTTGTTCTTCCTTTCTTGTAGTCTTCTGTTCTTCTATTCTTGTAGTTTTCTGCTCTTCCATTCTTGTAAGTCTTCTGCTCTTCTATTCTTGTAAATCTTCTGTTCTTCCATTCTTGTAAGTCTACTCTTCTGCTCTTCTATTCTTGTAGTCTTCTGCTCTTCCATCCTTGTAAGTCTTCTGCTCTTCTATTCTTGTAAATCTTCTGCTCTTCCCTTCTTGTAAGTCTTCTGCTCTTCTATTCTTGTAGGACTCAAGACAGGTCATTTTGGTGTCATCACGGGTACCATCATAGGCCATTATTGAGTACATATACATACTGGATGTTCTGTAATTCAGGTGCTAGCGATTTCCGGACCCTTAATTATGCGGCCAAATAAATATATTAGGTAATCAGGGGCGTAACTAAGACCCACCGGGGCCCCCTGCAGAATTTCTGAGCACCCCCTCCCCCCCCCCCCCGGGGCCCGCTCAGGGCCGTTTTGGGGTGATGGAGGAGTCGCAGCATGAGGGGAAAGCTATGGCCACACTCTGCAGGGATGCTTCTCTCTTTAGTGTCTGACGCTACTTCCTGTTTATACAGGAAGTCGCGTCAGAGGCTAGAGAGAGAAGCATCCATGCTGGAACGCACGGAAGGTATGTTTGTCTGCCGCTGCCCCCCGCTGCACATTTATAGATATTGAAGCTGGAGGGGAGCGCAGAGGGGAGAGCCCGAGGAGAGGGAGGGGGACCGTCCCCCCTCCCCGCCGAGTGTGGCCATAGCTTTCGGCTCAGGCTGTGACCCCTCCAGCACCCCAAAACAGCCCTGAGCAGGGGCTGCAGACCCTATTGTTACGCCCATGTAGGTAATCAGTAGAGGAAAATATTTTTTATTTTCCCTGAGATTATCTAGCGCCGGAAGAGCTGTCTTACGGCTTCTCCCTGCACCCAAATTGCATGTGGCTGAAAGCATATGTAATCCCAGGCAGGCCCGGATTTACCTCACAGAAGCCTATAGGCGCAGATGTCCTGGCACCCTACACTTTGCCCTCCATGTGCCTACAAACCCCCGCTGAACCACACCACAAGTGTGCTGGCTGGTCCAGTTTTTACTTCTCCATTACTTCTCTTGCCCATCATAGGTAGGTAGCTTCAGGTGCCCTTTAGTATTAGGTAGCCAGAAGTACCCTCAATATTAAAGAGAATCTGTACTGTGAAAATCTTACATAAATAAACGTATCAGCCTGTTTGTTGTCTTCTCCTAGCCTCCTCTGTGACATTTTTGCCGCTCCCTGCTGTTTTCCTGGTGATAAAATCACTGTTTTATTCATTGTTTTTGTAAACAATGAAGCTGGCCGCCAAACAGGATATACATCATCAGAGCAGGTGCCTGTTTGCAGAGGCTCCTCTCAAACCTGACTTGATTGCTGGAATGTTACTCCAATTGTTGCCTTAGCTGCTTGTCTGAGCTCTGCACTGATCTCTCTGCACTCACAGCTGTTTGGAATGTCTCAGCTCCACAAGCCTTGCAGAGACATTGGCTGTGAGCAGAGACATTGCCTGTGACTCATACAAACACAGGAAAGCCTGCAGGGGGTGTGCATAACTTCTCCCTATCACAGCAGAGACAGTGCATTCCTCTTTGGCTCGACAAGGCTTGACAAGGCTTGACAGAGGAAAGATGATTAGATACACTACAGAGACAGTGCAACTAAAAAAGGCTGCAGTAAGCCAGACCACATTAGAACAGGTATAGGAACTTATAGGATAGAAGAAATAAGGCTGACAAGTTTGTTACAGAGTCTCTTTATAGAGGAAAATAATGTAATAAAAAAAAGTGCTTACTTTTTACAATAATTATGTATAAAGGATTTAGCCAGTGTTTGCCCATTGTAAAATATTTTAAATCCCTGATTTATATTCTGACATTTATCACATGGTGACATTTTTACTGCTGGCAAGTGATGTAGCTGCTGCATGCTGTTTTGGCAGTTGGAAACAGCAGTAAACAGCTATTTCCCACAATGTAACAGGGTTCACAGACAGGAAACTGCCAAGAGTACGTACTCAGAATTTCTTTGTGGGAGGGGTTTTACCACAATATCAGCCATACAGTGCCCCCTGATGGTCTGTTTGTGAAAAGGAATACATTTCTCATGTAAAAGGGGGTATCAGCTACTGATTGGGATAAAGTTCAATTCTTGGTCAGAGTTTCTCTTCAAGTAGCTAGAGTTGCCAACTAGTGTTGGGCGAACAGTGTTCGCCACTGTTCGGGTTCTGCAGAACATCACCCTGTTCGGGTGATGTTCGAGTTCGGCTGAACACCTGATGGTGTTCGGCCAAACTGTTCGGCCATATGGCCGAACTAAGAGCGCATGGCCGAACGTTACCCGAACGTTCGGCTAGCACTGTGATTGGCCGGACGGGTCACGTGTAGTGCTGGGCGAACATCTAGATGTTCGGGTTCGGGCCGAACATGGCCGCGATGTTCGGGTGTTCGAGCCGAACTCCGAACATAATGGAAGTCAATGGGGACCCGAACTTTCGTGCTTTGTAAAGCCTCCTTACATGCTACATACCCCAAATTTACAGGGTATGTGCACCTTGGGAGTGGGTACAAGAGGGAAAAAAATGTAGCAAAAAGAGCTTATAGTTTTTGAGAAAATCGATTTTAAAGTTTCAAAGGGAAAACTGTCTTTTAAATGCGGGAAATGTCTGTTTTCTTTGCACAGGTAACATGCTTTTTGTCAGCATGCAGTCATAAATGTAATACAGATAAGAGGTTCCAGGAAAAGGGACCGGTAACGCTAAACCCAGCAGCAGCACACGTGATGGAACAGGAGAAAGGCGGCGCAGGAGGAGAAGGCCACGCTTTGAGACACAACAACCCAGGCCTTGCATGAGGACAAGAAGCGTGCGGATAGCAATTTGCATTTTGTCGGCATGCAGTCATAAATGTAATACAGATGAGAGGTTCCAGGAAAAGGGACCGGTAACGCTAACCCAGCAGCAGCACACGTGATGGAACAGGAGGAGGGCGGCGCAGGAGGAGAAGGCCACGCTTTGAGACACAACAACCCAGGCCTTGCATGAGGACAAGAAGCGTGCGGATAGCAATTTGCATTTTGTCGGCATGCAGTCATAAATGTAATACAGATGAGAGGTTCCAGGAAAAGGGACAGGTAACGCTAACCCAGCAGCAGCACACGTGATGGAACAGGAGGAGGGCGGCGCAGGAGGAGAAGGCCACGCTTTGAGACACAACAACCCAGGCCTTGCATGAGGACAAGAAGCGTGCGGATAGCAATTTGCATTTTGTCGCCATGCAGTCATAAATGTAATACAGATGAGAGGTTCAATAAACAGGGACCGGAAACGCTAACCCATCACAGATGTTCATTGTTCATGTTACTTGGTTGGGGTCCGGGAGTGTTGCTTAGTCGTTTCCAATCCAGGATTGATTCATTTTAATTTGAGTCAGACGGTCTGCATTTTCTGTGGAGAGGCGGATTTGCCGATCTGTGACGATGCCTCCGGCAGCACTGAAACAGCGTTCCGACATAACGCTGGCTGCCGGGCAAGCCAGCACCTCTATTGCGTACATTGCCAGTTTCTGCCAGGTGTCTAGCTTCGATACCCAATAGTTGAAGGGTGCAGATGGATTGTTCAACACAGCTATGCCATCTGACATGTAGTCCTTGACCATCTTCTCCAGGCGATCGGTGTTGGAGGTGGATCTGCACGCTTGCTGTTCTGTGTGCTGCTGCATGGGTGTCAGAAAATTTTCCCACTCCAAGGACACTGCCGATACCATTCCCTTTTGGGCACTAGCTGCGGCTTGTGTTGTTTGCTGCCCTCCTGGTCGTCCTGGGTTTGCGGAAGTCAGTCTGTCGGCGTACAACTGGCTAGAGAAGGGGGAGGATGTCAATCTCCTCTCTAAAGTCTCCACAAGGGCCCGCTGGTATTCTTCCATTTTTACCTGTCTGACTCTTTCTTCAAGCAGTTTTGGAACATTGTGTTTGTACCGTGGATCCAGAAGGGTATAAACCCAGTAATTGGTGTTGTCCAGAATGCGCACAATGCGTGGGTCGCGTTCAATGCAGTCCTAGGCCGAAGAGGTCATAGCCTAGGGTCACAAAAACCTGTTTATTTGGGCAATTTCAATGGTAGTGATGCTGACATACATAAATCTCAGCCATGGCCGTTAGTAGCAACGTCTGAATTTCACGAAATGTCTCATGCAGGTAGAAGACATATTGTTGGACTTGGATTCCAAAGATGGGGTCCCTACATCTCTGCAAACCAGAGTTACAGGGGTCCAAAATTGGTAAAATCCCCCATAGGCTTTCATTGCCTCCCTATTTCACTTTCCAAAATCTCACATCTTTTCAAAGGGCAATTGCTCAGCAGTGGCAAATTTTCTAGCATTGTAGGAACCTTAGGGGGAACATGACTGGTGAGTTTCGGGCCCCTAGGCCGAAGAGGTCATAGCCTAGGGTCACAAAAACCTGTTTATTTGGGCTATTTCAATGGTAGTGATGCTGACGTACATAAATCTCAGCCATGGCCGTTAGCAACGTCTGAATTTCACGAAATGTCTCATGCAGGTAGAAGACATATTGTTAGACTTGGATTCCAAAGATGGGGTCCCTACATCTCTGCAAACCAGAGTTACAGGGGTCCAAAATTGGTAAAATCCCCTATAGGCTTTCATTGCCTCCCTATTTCACTTTTCAAAATCTCACATCTTTTCAAAGGGCAATTGCTCAGCAGTGGCAAATTTTCTAGCATTGTAGGGACCCTTAGGGGGAACATGACTGGTGAGTTTTGGGCCCCTAGGCCGAAGAGGTCATAGCCTAGGGTCACAAAAACCTGTTTATTTGGGCAATTTCAATGGTGGCGAGTCTGACGTACATAAATCGCAGCAATGGCCGTTAGCAACGTCTGAATCTCACGAAATGTCTCATGCAGGTAGAAGACATATTTTTAGACTTGGATTCCAAAGATGGGATCTCTACATCTCTGCAAACCAGAGTTACAGGGCTCCACAATTGGTAAAATCCCCCATAGGCTTTCATTGGGCCTACTATTTACCGTTCCAAAATCTCACACCATTTCAAAGGGCAATGGCTCAGCAGTGGCAAAACTCACCAGTCATGATCCCCCTAAGAGTCCCTACAATGCTATAAAATTTGGTACTGCTGAGCCATTGCCCTTTGAAAAGATGTGAGATTTTGGAAAGTGAAATAGGGAGGCAATGAAAGCCTAGGGGGGATTTTACCAATTTTGGAGCCCTGTAACTCTGGTTTGCAGAGATGTAGGGACCCCATCTTTGGAATCCAAGTCTAACAATATGTCTTCTACCTGCATGAGACATTTCGTGAAATTCAGACGTTGCTAACGGCCATGGCTGAGATTTATGTACGTCAGCATCACTACCATTGAAATAGCCCAAATAAACAGGTTTTTGTGACCCTAGGCTATGACCTCTTCGGCCTAGGGGCCCGAAACTTACCAGTCATGTTCCCCCTAAGGGTCCCTACAATGCTAGAAAATTTGTCACTGCTGAGCAATTGCCCTTTGAAAAGATGTGAGATTTTGGAAAGTGAAATAGGGAGGCAATGAAAGCCTATGGGGGATTTTACCAATTTTGGACCCCTGTAACTCTGTTTTGCAGAGATGTAGGGACCCCATCTTTGGAATCCAAGTCTAACAATATGTCTTCTACCTGCATGAGACATTTCGTGAAATTCAGACGTTGCTAACGGCCATGGCTGAGATTTATGTACGTCAGCATCACTACCATTGAAATAGCCCAAATAAACAGGTTTTTGTGACCCTAGGCTATGACCTCTTCGGCCTAGGGGCCCGAAACTTACCAGTCATGTTCCCCCTAAGGGTCCCTACAATGCTAGAAAATTTGCCTCTGCTGTGCAATTGCCCTTTGAAAAGATGTGAGATTTTGGAAAGTGAAATAGGGAGGCAATGAAAGCCTATGGGGGATTTTACCAATTTTGGACCCCTGTAACTCTGGTTTGCAGAGATGTAGGGACCCCATCTTTGGAATCCAAGTCTAACAATATGTCTTCTACCTGCATGAGACATTTCGTGAAATTCAGACGTTGCTAACGGCCATGGCTGAGATTTATGTACGTCAGCATCACTACCATTGAAATAGCCCAAATAAACAGGTTTTTGTGACCCTAGGCTATGACCTCTTCGGCCTAGGGGCCCGAAACTTACCAGTCATGTTCCCCCTAAGGGTCCCTACAATGCTAGAAAATTTGTCACTGCTGAGCAATTGCCCTTTGAAAAGATGTGAGATTTTGGAAAGTGAAATAGGGAGGCAATGAAAGCCTATGGGGGATTTTACCAATTTTGGACCCCTGTAACTCTGTTTTGCAGAGATGTAGGGACCCCATCTTTGGAATCCAAGTCTAACAATATGTCTTCTACCTGCATGAGACATTTCGTGAAATTCAGACGTTGCTAACGGCCATGGCTGAGATTTATGTACGTCAGCATCACTACCATTGAAATAGCCCAAATAAACAGGTTTTTGTGACCCTAGGCTATGACCTCTTCGGCCTAGGGGCCCGAAACTTACCAGTCATGTTCCCCCTAAGGGTCCCTACAATGCTAGAAAATTTGCCACTGCTGAGCAATTGCCCTTTGAAAAGATGTGAGATTTTGGAAAGTGAAATAGGGAGGCAATGAAAGCCTATGGGGGATTTTACCAATTTTGGACCCCTGTAACTCTGGTTTGCAGAGATGTAGGGACCCCATCTTTGGAATCCAAGTCTAACAATATGTCTTCTACCTGCATGAGACATTTCGTGAAATTCAGACGTTGCTAACGGCCATGGCTGAGATTTATGTACGTCAGCATCACTACCATTGAAATAGCCCAAATAAACAGGTTTATGTGACCCTAGGCTATGACCTCTTCGGCCTAGGGGCCCGAAACTCACCAGTCATGTTCCCCCTAAGGGTCCCTACAATGCTAGAAAATTTGCCACTGCTGAGCAATTGCCCTTTGAAAAGATGTGAGATTTTGGAAAGTGAAATAGGGAGGCAATGAAAGCCTATGGGGGATTTTACCAATTTTGGACCCCTGTTACTCTGGTTTGCAGAGATGTAGGGACCCCATCTTTGGAATCCAAGTCCAACAATATGTCTTCTACCTGCATGAGACATTTCGTGAAATTCAGGCGTTGCTAACGGCCATGGCTGAGATTTATGTACGTCAGCATCACTACCATTGAAATTGCCCAAATAAACAGGTTTTTGTAACCCTAGGCTATGACCTCTTCGGCCTAGGACTAGGGATGGTCGGAATGCCAATTTCCGATTCCGCAGTAATTCCGCATTCCGTCATGTACCGATTACCGATTCCGCTTCCCGCTACCAATTTCCGCATTCCAAGGCGGAATTTCCGCCGGAAATCGCGGAAATTCCGCCCGACTTTAACATCGATTTTCTCAAAAACTATAAGGTCTTTTTGAAAACTTTTTTTTGCATCTTGTTCAGAAGATTCTGTTTAATAAGCCCTGCAAATTTGGTGTTTCTAGGACTTAGGCCTCTTGCACACTGCATGCATTTCAGATTCCGATTCCGCTTTTTAATCTGTTTTTACATCCGATTCCGATTCAGATTTTTAATCTTAACTGCATGCTGCGTTTTTTGATCCGTTTTTCTGTTGAATGTATTCAAGGAAAATCGGAAACAGAATCGGAATCGGAATCGGAAACGCAATCGGAATCGGAATCGGAAAACGGATTTGCAGTGTGCAGGGAGCCTTACGGGGGCTTTTCTATTAACCACTAAAGTCGGCGGATTTTTACTGTAATGTAAAATGCAGAAAATAGGCAGATGCAGATTTTCTGCATTTTACATTACAGTAAAAATCCGCCGACTTTAGAGGTTAATAGCAAATCCCCCTTAAGTCCTAGAAACACCAAATTTGCAGGGTTTATTAAACCGAATCTTGTGAACAATATGCAAAAAAAAGTTTTCAAAAAAACCTTATAGTTTTTGAGAAAATCGATGTTAAAGTCGGGTGGAATTTCCGCGATTTCCGGCGGAAATTTCCGCGATTTCCGGCGGAAATCCGCCTACGGCACTTGCATTACCGATTTCCGCATTCCGATGCGGAAATACAATTTCCGATCGGAATTTCGGAAATTGCATTTCCGCGGAATCCGAATGAGCATCCCTACCTAGGACTGCATTGAACGCGACCCACGCATTGTGCGCATTCTGGACAACACCAATTACTGGGTTTATACCCTTCTGGATCCACGGTACAAACACAATGTTCCAAAACTGCTTGAAGAAAGAGTCAGACAGGTCAAAATGGAAGAATACCAGCAGGCCCTTGTGGAGACTTTAGAGAGGAGTTTGACATCCTCCCCCTCCTCTAGCCAGTTGTACGTCGACAGACTGACTTCCGCAAACCCAGGACGACCAGGAGGGCAGCAAACAACACAAGCCGCAGCTAGTGCCCAAAAGGGAATGGTATCGGCAGTGTCCTTGGAGTGGGAAAATTTTCTGACACCCATGCAGCAGCACACAGAACAGCAAGCGTGCAGATCCACCTCCAACACCGATCGCCTAGAGAAGATGGTCAAGAACTACATGTCAGATTGCATAGCTGTGTTGAACAATCCATCTGAACCCTTCAACTATTGGGTATCGAAGCTAGACACCTGGCAGAAACTGGCAATGTACGCAATAGAGGTGCTGGCTTGCCCGGCAGCCAGCGTTATGTCGGAACGCTGTTTCAGTGCTGCCGGAGGCATCGTCACAGATCGGCGGCGTATCCGCCTCTCCACAGAAAATGCAGACCGTCTGACTCAAATTAAAATGAATCAATCCTGGATTGGAAACGACTATGCAACACTCCCGGACCCCAACCAAGTAACATGAACAATGAACATCTGTGATGGGTTAGCGTTTCTGGTCCCTGTTTATTGAACCTCTCATCTGTATTACATTTATGACTGCATGGCGACAAAATGCAAATTGCTATCCGCACGCTTCTTGTCCTCATGCAAGGCCTGGATTGTTGTGTCTCAAAGCGTGGCCTTCTCCTCCTGCGCCACCCTCCTCCTGTTCCATCACGTGTGCTGCTGCTGGGTTAGCGTTACCGGTCCCTTTTCCTGGAACCTCTTATATGTATTACATTTATGACTGCATGCCGACAAAAAGCATGTTACCTGTGCAAAGAAAACAGACATTTCCCGCATTTAAAAGACAGTTTTCCCTTTGATACTTTAAAATCGATTTTCTCAAAAACTATAAGCTCTTTTTGATAATTTTTTTTTCCTCTTGTACCCACTCCCAATGTGCACATACCCTGTAAATTTGGGGTATGTAGCATGTAAGTAAGCTTTACAAAGCATGAAAGTTCGGGTCCCCATTGACTTCCATTATGTCCGGAGTTCGGCGCGAACACCCGAACATCGCAGCGATGTTCGGCGAACATTCGCGAACCCGAACATCTAGGTGTTCGCCCAACACTAGTGCCAACAAGTATTAGGTAGCTAGAGGAACTTCACTATTAAGGTGCTATCCTGACTGAAGTGAGATCTCATCAGTGGAATGCAGAGAGCTGGGTGAGTAACCTCTCATTTACACTCCACTCAGGACTCTGCATAGGGAAGGAGGGTGGCACTCAGGGAGGGGGCTGAGCTGCCTTTCCATCATCAGGTGCCTGTAGGCATGTGTCTACAGTGCCTTATGGTAAATCTGGCTCCCAGGGCTTCCTATTAGCCCATAATGCCAACCAATAGGACATCAGTGGGCTTACTCAAATGACCTTCATGAAATTCAATATTTAAATGTGTTGGCAAGCGTTCCTGTTGGTCCGTTACTATGAACCAATGGGAACTCTCAACTGCAAATTCAAACAAGCACTGGTAGAAAAAAAATAAAATTTGAATATAACTGTGAACCTCCCTCATTTTATTACCCATGACTCCTCCTGGGCACCAGAGAAAAAAAGAGCAGTTTTAATTTTAGTAATAGTATAAAACATTAAATTAATATTTTACTTTTACTTTGTTTGTATTTATTTTTACATTTGCCATTTAATTTATTATTTTTTGACATTTCATTTTTTTTACATTTTCCTAGCCAAAGAACATCTTTAAAAGCAGCACCACCAGTTTTTTGCTGGCAACCACATCTCCGGGAGCTTAAAGTGAGGAATCACTTTGTGAATTTCTGATTGCAGGTGACGTGGGTGTGTACGCATTGGTGCGCCGCCGGTGAGCTGGGCTCATGGGTAGATGAATGAAGGCTCACCCTGCTGCTGCTCAAATTCCCGGTGGTGTTAGGGCTGCTTCACACGGACGCTTGGCTGCGTTGACCACGAAGCGTTCGGGACTTGTCGGCCAAACACTCCCATTCAAATGAATGGGAGCGTTTAGCATCGTGCAGTTGCCGGCGATTACTGTCGATTGCGCAAACGCAGTGTTCCGATCCTGATTTAACTCGTCTTTTCAGCCGGCTCTGGAAGCCACATGCGACGTCCAGCAGTCACCTAGCCGCCGCGGCTTAACGTCCCCTTGAGGGGATGAGAAACGGCGATCGTGTCAGGAAGCCGACGATCCCTGTACTGCCGCTCCCGAACAAGTCGTCACAGGACGACGCAGCTCCCGGCTGCCCCGACGCCGCTTGCCGTCTGTATGAGCCAGCCCTTAAATACTATTCCTCCCTCCCGAGTCACTACAACTCGGAAGGAGATGAAATTTGGGGTTTGGCGATTGCTGGAACCCCAAAATACCCTTTCTTGCCCCGCGCAGTATAACATTGCCAGTGTTCTCCCCAGAATTTTTTATCCAGCCGGGTAGCACAAAAAAGTAGCCAGCTGGCGGGTTTGGAGGGGGGGGGGGAATGCAAAGCTGCTTATAGCATAGTAGGAGGACAAGGAGGAGGCGAGCCAATGACAGCTGGGTGCTCATCAAAATTAGCCGGGTGGAGCACCCGACTAAAAGAGCCCGGGGAGAACACAGATTGCTATAGGGCAACACATTAAAACAACCTGCTTAGACATCGGTGGCCTTTTTTTTATATCGGTACTTTTTCTCTCCCTAATTACAATACATTGCCGCCCCGAAACAGCATTAATAAATCAGGCCTTGGGAGTTTTGAAGAAAGCAGGCATAAAAGTTTTCACTTGAAAAGTTTTGTAAACTTGCACAAGCCGGATTATATTTCATTTAATTAATGAGCAATAAGTGCAGATCTCCCACTCGGCATAATTCACAATTATGTTATTCTAATAAAGCTGAAGCATGTTTAACATCTGGCCTCTGGTGAGCGTCCCGCTTTGATCTTCAAAGTAATTGGAGCCGTCTCAATGCAACTTTTTCCTGTTGAATAATAGCGCTGAATACAATTGGAATATCATTTAATAGGGGCCTTTTCCATTACATGTTGTCCAGATTTAAAGGAAAACTCAAATTAAGAAGGTAAAAGCAGTGCTGAATTTTTCTAACATCCGATGGAAAGGGGGAAAATAAAATATTCTTATTTCAATATTTCTTTAACCACTTAACGATCGCCTAACGCCGATAGGCGGCGGCAGGTCGTAAGTGGTTTTACATGGAAACGGCCGCTCGTTCAAGTGACAGCCAATCCCGATGGTGTCTCCGTGAACAGCCTGCGAGCCTCCGATCGCGGCTCACAGGCTAAATGTAAACACGCCCCTGTGTTTACATCATACGGCGCTGCCGCGCAGCAGCGCCGTAAAGGAGATCGTTCATCAATGGCCTCTGATTGGCCGGGGATCGCCGGCATCTGATAGGCTGAAGCCTATCAGACGCGGTGCAGGACGGATCGCCGTCCTGTGCCGCCCATGGGAAGGAGGGGAGGGAGGGAAAGAGAGGGAGGGTGGAAATCGCTGCGGAAGGGGGCTTTGAAGAGCCCCCCCCCGCCATACACAGATAGCGGCGATCAGACCCCGCCAGCAAGACATCCCCCTAGTGGGGAAAAAAGGGGGGAAGTCTGGTCGCCCTGGCTGCTTGCTGATCTGTGCTGTGGGCTGGAGAGCCCACGCAGCACAGATCAGCAGAAAATAGCCCGATCCTTGCAGCAGCAGGGACAGCCATACTATCTTAGGGGAAAAAACAACAACACATATATAAGTAGATAACTACTTACTTATCATATGTATTGTACTGTCCACATTTTGATTTCAGTGAATTGTATACAGGAAATAAAGAGAAAACTGTTGTTGGCATTTTCCATCTTAACTTCCTGTGACTGAAGCCAATCCTGATGTCATGTCCTCCCTTACTTTTTTTTTTTCTCCTAGAAACTGCACTGTCATAGCTAGCTTGCTTTGTAAACACATATGAACAAAGCATAGATTATATTTCAGCAGCTAACTGAACTGCCCTCAGCCAATCAGTGCGAAACTGGAATTTGGGAAAGGTGGTGACAAGCTTCCTTTTCGTCTGCAATGTGCCTTATTAAGCTAGGCTAACTGAGATAAGATTTATTACAGCAGAAACATTTCTGGATAGACTGGAGTGCTTGCAATGCAGGGTTAGGTTGCAGGCGGCATATTAAAGAAAATCTGTAACGAAAAAAGTTCCCCTGGGGGGTACTCACCTCGGGTGGGGAAAGCCTCCGGATTCTATCGAGGCTTCCCCTGTCCTCCTGTGTCCCACGGTGGCAGCGATAAAGCTCCCTGAACAGCGGGGATGTAAATATTTACCTTCCCGGCTCCAGCGCAGGCGCAGTATCGGCTCTCTGCTCTGAGATAGGCGTAAAAAGCAGATCTCTGTCGGGCCGCTCAACTGCGCAGGCGCAAGTTGCCTGCGCAGTAGAGTGGACCCGACGGAAATCGGCTATTTTTGCCTATCTCCGTGGGAAGAGCCGCAACAGCGCCCCCGCTGGAGCCAGAAAAGGTAAGTATTGCACAGACTGACAAATTGTCGGCTGTGCATTCCGTGGGCTGCAGCGAGACCGCCGTGGGACACAGGAGGACGGGGGAAGCCTCGACAGGGTCCAGAGGCTTCCCCCACCCGAGGTGAGTACCCCCCAGGGGCACTTTTTTTCATCACAGAATCTCTTTAAACACAAACCAGTGGGTAAATGGAATTTGATTTTGTGGCTGACAATCACACTTTAAGGAAAAGTGAGGATTTTTTGTAAAAAAATTTTTTTACATTTTCCAAATTTAAAAAGGACAGAATAGTCAACTAGCATATATGCAGGGACCAAGTCAGACAAAGGCTTATTATTAGCCGAAAGCTTACTGTTCATTTATATCTAAATTAGCCAATAAATAGAATCCTCTTGATTCAAAAAAATCAGGATCAGGACTACACAAAGTTTCTATTTGCTCACTAGAGATGGAAACAAAACAAAAATAAGTTTTTGCCCATGCGGCATCTTTGTCTACACCTACTAGCTGACAAATTTTGATACATCAAGACTCGGGTTTGAAGCCCACTTGTTTTTCTCGATCCCTTGATGGTTTATAAGCCAGTTGCAGCCTGTGAGCGCTGTCATTTTTGTTTGTCTGTCTTGAAGAAATGTGTATACCATTGTATGATAAGTCGCACCAGGTAAGTTATGCTTTTAATGTCAGGTTAGTGGTAGGTCTTCCCCGAGGGGGCACGTCACCGCCGGGGGGGAAGTCTAGTAGGAAATGATTTGTGCACACATTATTTGCTGAAGCTAACGCCCTCCATTGCTGTACCTGTTTGAATACATGTTGTGTAATATGGTCCATTGGAGCTCTGCACTTCTCTGCAGCTAAATCAACTCAGGTGCAGCCTTCTGTATTTGGAAGCGCTGTCTACACTCTCTTCTCTATGTAAAATGTTCTAAGTATACTTGTGGTAGCCTGCATCCAATCTGCATTCAAATTTTAGATTAGGGACTAGCACATAAATTTGCACTTAATTTGCATAATTTTGCATCTGATTTGGATTCAAGGCGTGTATTTAGCCCCTGGGGGTCTGTACACGCCCCTTGATGGTTTATAAGCCAGTTGCAGCCTGTGAGCGCTGTCATTTTTGTTTTTCTGAATAAAAGGCTTGAATTACTTCAGTTGTGTGTATTTGTATCTAAAATATATGAAAGTCTAATGTTTATCAGTACATTACAGAAAATAATGAACTTTATTACAATATGCTAATTTTTAAAGATCCTGTATTTTAACATTGCATCATTCTCTCATATTTGCAGCTTAGAAACCACACTCTGTCTTTTAAGCTATAAAACAAAGCAGAAATAATGAACCTTTGAACTTTCCTGCAGTAAAACCTTATCTAAAGCTGTCTTTCACTGTTTCTTGGCGGGTTAAGTGCTTCAGAAAACAGGACTGTATTCCACCCAGTGGGTCGAAGAGCTCAGAGAAGCTCTGTTGCATAGATAACAGTTGAAGTTTCTTAACTCGTCCTGTACTGGAAAACAATGTGATACTTTTTCATTTGCTACAAATGTTCTATTTCTTAGCTGTGCTACACATACAAATCGTTATTTCGTAAGTTTATTTTCGCTTTAGGTTTGCTGTAATCCGATTGGATCTAACGCCACTCCCAACAATCGTGGACGTTCAGCGTTCGGAGTCAGGGACGCTCAACAAGTGGCCCTTTCAAAAAAAACCTTCGCCTTCAAAGAAAATAATTAAACCTCTGTTTCTAAACAGCTCCCCAGTAAACTTACCAAGGCCCCTTATCGAGTGATTATATCATTACGTATATAAGCCAGCTATTTCCTACTCAATGTTTTCCTCTGACCAAAACTAGCTAATAATTATAGCAACAACGCCGGCACTCCTGCCCATGGCTTAATAGGCTCCTTTGGTTTTATGCTATAGGTGGTAATCCCCAACCAATTAGCACCTCTGTTCCAACCCTAAAACAACACACACTGTATTCTTATCATGTGGATTGGAGGGATATTTGTGTTCTGCAGGAAACATTCTGTTTGTTGAAGGAGATTTATGGGTAACCACACAACAGCACCGCTTTACTAGCCAGGCCACTTAGACGGGAGTAAAGTCATTTCCTTTGTAAAGGAGTTGCGGCGCTGAGAGTAAATAAATTGCATCGGTCCAAATAAAGTGTAGCTTTGCTGGCAATTAAACAGCGAATTAACACCCACCTCTAAATGAAAGCCGTAATTATCCTCAGAGAAGTGAATAAGTAGGCTTTAGCGGTGGAGTCTGATCGAAGAATAGGTGGGAAATATTTTTAAAAGAATGATGTGTTGTTTTTTTTTACAAATTTAGGTTAGATACTTACTTGGCAGAGTTAAAGAGAACCCGAGGTGGGATTTCATTATGTTACTGGGGCACAGAGGCTGGTTGTGCACACTAAGACCAGCCTCCGTTGCCCCATGGTGTGCCTCCAGGACCATCCTGTGCGCCGCTATACCCCCCGCAGTGCTGGCGACACGCAGCGTGTCGCCAGCACAATGTTTACCTAAGCGCTGTCTGTCAGCGGCGCTCCCTCGCCTCCTCCGCATCGGCGCTACCCGCCCGTGTCCCTTCCCTTCCGCTCATAGGAGGGAAGTGACGCGGACGGGTAGCGCAGATGCGGAATAGGCGGGGGAGTGCCGCTGACAGACAGCGCTTAGGTAAACATTGTGCTGGCGATACGCTGCGTGTCGCCAGCACTGCGGGGAGTATAGCGGCACGCAGGGGGGTCCTGGAGGCACACCATGGGGCAACATAGGCTGGTCTTAGTGTGCACAACCAGCCTCTGTGCCCCAGTAACATAATTAAATCCCACCTCGGGTTCCCTTTAAGGCTCTGCATACAGGGCCGCCATCAGAAATTTTTGAGCCCCATACCCAGGGCCGGTTTAAGCAACAATGGGGCCCCAGGGCAAAATAAACCTGGGTGGCCCCCAACAGATACCCCGGAACAAAAATTGGCATTAAGGGACCTTTTTTTGCAGCTGGTATAGTCAGGGTGTGAAGTCCCAATCGGTCGGCGCTCCACATTCTGGCTATCCCAGCCTGCATGGGGGACAGGAGGTTAAAATGTTTCAGGAGGGGGGACCCCACATAATTTAAAAAAAAAATCCCACACTCTAAACATCAAAAAAAATAAAAAAGGGAAAATAGGAAAAAATGCCAGGGATCTTCATACAGCCATATTGCGGCTGTATAGCGATTCCTGGCCAAAGCGCTGCAGCTGCGTATGGACCCCCTGGAACCCCCGAAATGTATTGCTCTCTTTTGATACATGTAAAATTACACTACCATTAGGTTTGCTACTAAAAGTGACATTTACCGCATTTAAAAGTATATTTTTCCTCGAAACTTTAAAATCAATTTTCTCAAAAACTATAAGGTCTTTTTGAAAATAGTTTTTTCCTCTTATTTCCAATGATCTCCTTAACATATCCTGCAAATTTAGGGTTTCTAGAATTTAAGGTGGATTTGCTATTAACCGTTAAATTTCGTCGGGTTTTTAAATGTGTATTTTATTTCCTTTGAAACTTTAAAATCGATTTTCTCAAAAACTATAAGATCTTTTTTTAAAAAAAATCCTCTTGTAGCCACTGGGGGCCCCTACAAACTCTGGGGCCCTGGGGCAATTGCCTCCTTTGCCTCTTTGGTAGCGCCGGCCCTGCCCATACTGGGCAAACCTACTGGGCGCCCCTCACTCCCCCACTGTCTCCACATGGCGGATCACAATCTTTGTATGCCTGAACACACTAACGTCCCTGCGTCTGCTTTTCACGTGCTCTAATGGCTGGGAGCATTTTGTGTAGAGATGGCCTCAGGAGTTGGCCGGCAAGCAGTATTCTGCGAACATCGGCTGTTCGCATTCGCGACGAACAGTGAGCATTTGGCGTGTTCGATTCGCCCCCTATACATTATCATTGAGCTAAACTTTGACCCCTTACTGGACCCCCCACCCCCCTATCAAAAAGCAGTTGCGATGGCCATATTGGATCAATTCTCTGCTGGCTGCTGACTGTTAGTGAGAGCAAGGGACAGACTTGCTGCAGATAGGTAGGGAAAGCATTAGCTAGGCCTGTGTTCTTTTTCCTTACTTGCTGTGAAAGCACTTCAAACAGCACATCGGTCTGTGTTTTTTTTTGTGTGTGTGACACTCCACAGCCCATTGACACTCAGAACTGTGCATAATTTGATTTCTGCCCTTTAGAGATTAAAACCTGACTTTGCATCAACTCTGTAATGTTTGGTGGGACTTTTGGCATGGATCCCCCCCGGCATGCCCCTGATCAGGTGTTGGACCCCTTGAAACAACTTTTCCATCACTTTTATGGCCAGAAACAGTCTTTGTAGGTTTTAAAATTCGCTTGCCCATTGAAGTCTATGACAGTTCGCCAGATTTGCCTGTGCGTGAACAGTATTCGGAAGTTCGCGTTCGCCATTCGCAAACAGAAAATGCTATGTTTGCGACATCTCTAGTTCTGTGTCTGATCAGTTCACTAAAGCTGCGCTTGCACAGAACACTCCCTGCCATGGGAGCACAATGGAAGCCTAGAGCAATGCATGTGCAGTGCCCTGCAACCTAGCTGGATTGTGCAGACTTCACAGGAGCACAACAGATGTGATCGGAAGGGTATCAAAGGAGCTAACGGACTACAGATGGCAGGAGGGAGCCCCAGCTAAGGCCTGATTCACATTAGCGTTTTTTGCCTAGCCGGCCGTACGGATCCGCCATCAGGATCACGTAAAAACGGTCAGTTTTTACATCCAGTGTGCTGTAAACTGTCAGTTTTCTATTTGTTCCTGTGCAGCTGCAAAACCTTCCGTTTCCATTCCTCTGGGCACACCGTTCCAGAAAAATAGAGGTCCTGCAGCATTTTTTTGTCCACTGAGCAGAATAGACAATGGATCCGTACAAGCGGATGGATGTGAATGGATGCATTGGATCTGTTCGCATACCGGACTGTTTGTACAGTATATGTTCCGCTTCCATTCCGCTCAACGCTGTGAACCGGGCCTATGTTAAAATAATTTTCGCCCATTTGTTTCAGGTTTACTTTATTCACTGACTAAGGTAACTCCTGAATGAGCCTTCCGGGACCTCTCATCTATGGGCAGCAAGAAGGACAGACACAAACTGCAAAGGAGGCCCATGTGTGGCAATGCTCAGCAGGCCCCGGATTCACTCGGGCCCCTTACAGCAGTCCACCCATAATGCCCTGAAGGCGGCCCTGTCTACATACCATAGAACCTTCCCAGTCCTTGCTCCACCCTGTCATTTCAGCGATGTCCACTCCCCCGTTGAAGTTCTGTGACCGGCTGAGACTTCAGTACTCGGGGCAGCCTTCAGAAGTAGAGTTAGAAGAGAAGTTGATCTGCACAAGATAACTGGTCAGACAGTTGAGGGTAGACAATGCGATGGCTGTGCCCCCAGACCAGTCAGAGCCAATTGTGATTTGGAGCGATACAGAATTCGGGCAACAGCCAAAAGTCCAAAAGTGTCACCTTTATTTCATCCTCAACACATAAAACAGAAGTTGCATAGTGTGTAGCCTGACAGTCTGTTTCGCAGGATACCCTGCTTCGTCAGACGCAAAAACAGTATGCAACTTCTGCTTTATGTGTTGAGGATGAAATAAAGGTGACGCTTAAGGACGAGTACTTCCAAAGACGGGCGCCTCCGTACTGGGCATGCACAATTCCAGACTAGCACATGTGCATTACAGATGCGCTCATCTTTGGAAGCACTCGGGTACACGAGTACTTTTGAGGGCAGCCCGAGGAGTGCTGAAGAAGTATTTGACCTAGCAGGTTGAATAACTTCAAATGGGGATGGCTATGGAACGATGGGACGGACCTAGGACCAGCAAGTCTCTATGGTATCCAGAGCTTTCTCTCTGCATAGGTGTGTATTCAATCTTATTGAGTTTCCTCAGTTCAGGTTCACTTTAATGAATGTTTTTTTTTTTTTTTTTACAATATTCCTTCATAAATAGTCTTAAGGTGGCCATACACCTATAGATTTGCAGCAGATTCAACCATCAGTAAGATTTCTGTCAGATGCCTGTCAAGTCTAATCTGACAGGAATCTATATGATGTGTGCCACACACTAGGAACAGATTTCCAATAGATTTCAGAATAAAATCTATTGGAAATCTATTGAAAATCGATCTAAATGCATTATTGGACCATTAGATCCAATGCAACTCTATGGACCATTTATCTGCTGCCAGCAGCAAATCGACCTAGATCTTCCATCCTGTTAGATAGATCGAAATCGGCTGCAAATCGATCGGCCAATCAATCAACATTCGATTTCCAATTGATCGATCGATTTAATCAAATCGATCAAAGGCTGAAATCGACCATTGTAAGGGCCCCTTTAGTCAATGTCTGTCATAGTCATGACCTCGCCCTCATTTACATTCCTAATGTTAACAGTGATACTGACATCATTATTGCTGGAAAGGCGAATCACTGTGAAATGTTTTGTTTTTCCTCTCTGTGAGATGAGCAGGAACATCACATGATCTCCCAGAGTGCTCTGGGGCAGAAGGCTGCATGACATCATCATATCCTAGAGTAAACATCATAGGTACAGGGTGGTGCAGGTAACACCAGCCCATCTTCCTGCCAGGGGTGCAAGATGCTGGCTATTTTGGCCCCTGTGAGCCTGTTACTCGCTCTGTGTGGTTTTTTTCGTTCAAGTTTATTGAAGCCTGTAGCTGGCAGTCAACACAGACTTCAATAAACTCAGGGAACTCACACTGCGTAGAGCAAGTAACTGGCTCCCAAGGACAGGTGGCCAGAATCTCTTGTTCATGGCATATTTAAAGGGTCACTGCAGCGAAAAACTGTACAATTTAAAATATGTGCAAACATATACAAATAAGAAGTACGTTTTTTCCAGAGTAAAATGAGCCATAAATTACTTTTCTCCTATGTTGCTGTCACTTACAGTAGGCAGTAGAAATCTGACAGAAGTGACAGGTTTTGGACTAGTCCATCTCTAGTATAAAAACGTATAAAAACGTCAAGGAGGACAGGTGCGCACCCGCGGCCAATCGCACGCGTGCGCGCGCACTCCCGGCCGCGGATTCGGTGCGTACAGTCAAAAATGGCGTGGGGAAAAAATGGCGCAGTGATAAATCTTTTAAAACGGTATTTATAGTTTTAAGGATATGCAGTAACTTTATTTAAAACGCTATTTATCGTTGGTCTGACCCCCGCCCCTCATGTCCTGCGGTGTCCCCCGGTTCCTGTCTGCCTCCCCCGCCCCCCCTCGCACGTCCAATTTTGTCTCCCAGTGATTTCATCTCTGCCCCGGACTGGAGTGTAATGCTACAACAGTCCTACCTAAGCAGATCTTACGAACAGCTGGTGGATGTATCTGCTCGCTGCCGCTGATGACTTTCTGATGCACCAATCACGCTGGGGGCGCTGCTCCAGAACTGCCAATCACCGCTGCTCATGTCTCTGCTCCGTCTGCTAATTGGACGCGATGGTCTCGGAGGCGGGAGCATTGGGTCCAATTAGCAGACGGAGCAGAGACATGAGCAGCGGTGATTGGCAGTTCTGGAGCAGCGCCCCCAGCGTGATTGGTGCATCAGAAAGTCATCAGCGGCAGCGAGCAGATACATCCACCAGCTGTTCGTAAGATCTGCTTAGGTAGGACTGTTGTAGCATTACACTCCAGTCCGGGGCAGAGATGAAATCACTGGGAGACAAAATTGGACGTGCGAGGGGGGGGCGGGGGAGGCAGAAGACAGGAACCGGGGGACACCGCAGGACATGAGGGGCGGGGGTCAGACCAACGATAAATAGCGTTTTAAATAAAGTTACTGCATATCCTTAAAACTATAAATACCGTTTTAAAAGATTTATCACTGTGCGCCATTTTTTCCCCACGCCATTTTTTCCTGACCCGGATTCGGTAGCCACGGAATCAATGTATCGGGCTATGGAGCCCGATCACTGACTCCTCTCCCCCGCTGAAAAAGCGACAGCTTCTCTCGGAAGCTTCGCTTTTTCTGAAGCTATGTCCCTCTAAGCGTACATTGTACGCTTAGAGTGACGTCATGTAAACAAACTCATCTTGTGGCCAAAAGTAAAACTACAAGTAAAAGTAAAAATACATTACAATACACAAATATTTCCCCAAATAAAACACTTTTATATCCCACCCTCCCAAAAATGCCCACATAAAATGTTTAATAAAAAAAAACAAAAAACATTACTATAAAAAAACAACACATAAATATTTACCTAAGGGTCTAAACTTTTTAAATATCTATGTAAAGATGAAATATTTCTCTCTATTTTTTTTTATAAGCTTGTAAATAGTGATGAATTGAAAACGGAAAAAATGGTCTTTTACTTCCAAATAAAATATTGTCGCAATACATTGTGATAGAGACATAATTTAAATGGTGAAATAACCGTGACAAATGGGCAATTACAATACGTGGGTTTTAATTATGGAGGCATTAATGACCGAAAACTGACAAATAATGCATTTTTTCTTTTTTTTTTCTTATTCTTACTGTTAAAATGCATTTACAGTAAGGTAGCTCTTAGCAAAATGTACCCCCCAAAGAAAGCCTAATTGGTGGCGGAAAAAACAAGATATAGATCAGTTCATTGTGATAAGTAGTGATAAAGTTATAGGCTAATGAATGGGAGGTGAACATTGCTCGGATGCATAAAGTGAAAACGACTGAGAGCTTAAGTGGTTAAATAATAATAATAATAATAACAATAATATGGTAGGATAGATTGGGATTAGATTGTGAGCTCCTCTGAGACATGGCTATGTACTCTCTAAAATACTGTAAAATGCTGCAGAAGATGTCAGTGCTATTTAAATAAACAATAATAATAATATGGTATTTGACGATGACTATGGTAGGATTAGATTGTGATCTCCTCTGAGGACAGTCAGTGACATGACTATGTACTCTGTAAAGTGCTGCAAAAGATGTCAGTACTATATAAATGGATAATAATATGGTAGGACATTAGACTATGACTATGGTGGGATTAGATTGTGAGCTCCTCTGAGGACAGTCAGTGACATGACTATGTACTGCAGATGTCATTGCCTTTTAAATATAGGATAATACTAATCATTTTTTTTTTAAATTGTCAAAAAAAGAAGAAAAAAAATGAATGAAAACACAATAAACTTTTCCCTTTGACCTGAAGCCTTCTGGGACCCCATAAATAGTGAAATAATGGTCATCTGCTGACCGGGGGAGCATCTCCTCTTACTGTAGGCTGCTGTGGTTGTTTTCTTTGCTGGCGAGGGCAGCAGGAGACGGCCAGCGGAGCAGTACAGTCCGCCGGTGTACATTACATACAATGTGAGCTATGCAGAGAAAGGGCTCATTGTAACCGAGATCCCGCCGCTCAGAGAAGACCTGGAATATGTTTGGATTAGCATACAGCAGAGGTACGGTTACCAGATGGCTCCAGGTCTTCAGGGGAACGCTATGCTAATGGCTTTATAAGCCCGCCACACTAGAAATTCCCTGGGTCGCCCCACTGATACTGGGCTGAAATTAAACATTGGCCAAGGTGTATCGTGTACCTTATTCTTCGGACTATAAGACGCACCTGGGTTTAAAAGGCCAAAACCAGGGACTGGGGTGGCAGCGGTTAGTGGGGACTTCCCCCCACCTCCCTCACCTGAGTCCCCACGTCCCCGCTATCCCCTCCAGCTACATGCCGCAAAAATGTAAAGTATAGCAGTGGCAAGCTTACCTCCTTCTCCTACTACTTCCTCCGCTTGTTGCGTCACTGCCTGCAATGCCATTGACTTGGCGAGTGGAGGAAGTAGGAGGAGGAGGAAAGCTCCCCGCTGCTACATATTACATTTTTGTATGTAGCTGGAGGGGTAGCGGGGACGGGGGACCCAGGTGAGGGGGGGGGGGGGGACATCCCCGCCGACCGCTGCTACCCCCGTCCTGCCTGCTATACCCCTCCAGCATGGCGGTCCCCTCTTCCCCCCTCCCCCCCCAGGCTGTGACACAGAAACAGATCAGTGTAGAGGGGGATCCGTTTCCTATTGCCTGCCACTACCCCTCCGTGTATCAGGATCCAGACCCGTTACATGAAAATGCAGCAGATCCGGACCTTCCGGACGGTTTTAAAAACAGGTCCCTGCAAACGCCGACGGATCCGTTTTTTGTTTAGATGAAGAGGGCTGCTATTTTTAACATTGCTATCCTTAGCTCCGGTTTTGATCAGGTTTTAGAAACGGAGCCACGGCTACGTTTCCGGACCTAGTGTGAACCAGCTCTAAGAGTTCCGAAGTCAGTACAAAATAAACCTGGTCTCCTAGAGTGCCCTGGGTGGAATTCCACATTGCTAGTTAGCCTAGGCTAAACATCACTAGGAGGGACGGGCTACACAACAATATATAGTAATATATAGCTATATCATCTTATACATAGGAAGTGTTTATGATGGTGAAACCAGGAAAATTACTATAAAAATGGGTATCGTGAATAATGATGCTTTGTCCTATTCATTACTACAGTGCCCCTTTAAAAAGGAACCGTAACAATATATGGTAGAAATATTCAGGATATCCACTTTAACATTCATTTTCCTGGTTCTAACATCAGAAACACTTCCTATAGATATTGTATATATTGCTGTATATTGGTATGTTACCCCTCCCTCCCACTGAGGCTTAGCTTAGGCTGTTTAGCTATGTGAAATTCTACCCCCCAGAGCCTTGTTCATCCATAAGACAATATTAATCCATGTCTTGCATTGATTAAGTCCAATTTAAAGTGAACCAGAGACAAAGCACCGTCATGTATTTTACCATATATATCAGTGGGAACATTAGAGAAAACACCTACCCTGCTCTCTGTTTCATCCTTCGCTGCTCAGCCTACTTGTTATCAGCCCTGATAAAATCCCTGACTGAGCATTCAGTCCGGCTTTGCTCAGGAATCATTATAGCTAAGTCATTATGGCAAAGCCAGAAGGGGGCAGGCTTGGGCTTGAAAAGACATCAGAGAAGACTGACTCAGCTATAATGATTCCTGAGCAAAGCAAGACTGAATGCTCACTCTGGGATTTTATCAGGGCTGATAACAGGCAGGCTGAGCAGTGAAGGATGAAACAGAGAGCAGGGTAGGTGTTTTCTCTAATGTTCCCACTGATATATATGGTAAAATACATGACGGTGCTTCATGTCTGGTTCACTTTAAATTAGAAACATCTGTCTGGAAGTTGGATTGGAATGTCTCTCTCTAAAATGAAGAGGCTATAGGCAAACCAGCAGGTCCTTTCTCGGTGTCCTCATTACAACTTTGTCCCCCGTCCAAATTTGCCACCTTCCAGGAGCCCTCAGAAGGCTTTGGAAACGCTTGTGTCCCCAAGTGCTTCTGAAAACGTGCATCTCTGTACTGCGCAGGCACAGGTGCGTGCTGACGTATTTGCAACATGAAGCCATGCATCTTCAGAATCACTTGGGTATCAGCAAGATGTTTTGAATCAGGATGATACCATTTATTGGCTAACTTAAAAGTATATATAAAAGAGTCCTTTTATATATACTTTTAACCTCTTTGGCGGTAATCCCGAGCTCGGGTAGGGGCGTAAAACCGCAGCTAAAAGCGGTAATCCCGACCTCTGCTCCGGGTGGCTGCCGGAGCCTGAATGCAGAGCAATGCGCGCAGCGGGAGCGTTTCTACATACCTCCTGGGGATCCCGACGTCGGCTGGCATTCTTCTTCCTCTCCTCCGGGGCTCTGCTTCCTGCTGGTTTATCCAAAGAAAAAGATTGCGCTCCAAATGGAAAAACACTTAGCCAGGGGCTCGCAGCTCAAACAAAGTCACCGTCTCTTTGATACACCAATGTTTGCCAAACACACCGCGCTCTTCAATCACGTGACCCCCACTACAGAGGTACACAGATAAACCCTGGAATATAATCAGAAAGCCGCACATAGTGCTGAATGACGTTTTGTAAAAAGGACCCTTGTCACCACTCCTTGCACTCCACCGGGACGTGCCCACCAATGGGATTGACAATCGTACACCCCCCCCCCTTCCCCAGTTAGCCAATAAATGGTATCATCCTGATTCAAAACTTTTTGCTTTTACAGCTGGCTAACAAGGTACAATATTGTACTGCTACTACCTGGGTATCAGTATCACTCAGTAACAAAAAAAACTGTGCAAAACCACTGATTTTGCTTATAGCTGTTTATGCTATGGCCATCTCCACCAGAACTTCGAGGCATAGGAACTCCTTTTTTCCCTCTGCTGTCAACCTCCTGAATTCCCTTCAGGCCCTCCCACCTCAAGCGCCCATCCTCTTTAATTTACTCCCTTCCCAAAGCTGCAGCCATTGATTGATCATCCAGTGTACATTGTATTGGGATTGGGAACTGTACCCTGTTTATTTCATTTCAACTTGCACTCCTGTTTATAATTATTAATTTGCACTTCTCATTATTCTTATTCTGTTATCTATACTTCCTATCCCTTCTCTGAGTAATTGTATGTGCCAAACCCAATTCCAGGCACCACCCAGTCATGCTTGGCGATTTAAAATATTTTTGATTGATCTTCTGTTTGTGCACCATTTCCATGCTTCAGAACTCAGAAGTATGTTGAGTCGACATAAGAGGGTTATGGGTGGGAAGATTATGCCGGAGAACAGAGGCACCAAAAGGATAAAAGGAAGCTAAATGAGCTTAAAAAACAAATTCTTGGTAAATAGAGGAGGTAGTGGTGGACTTACTTGGAGAGTAGACACACAACGACTGTAGTAAAGACAGTCAATATATTTTATTTATGAACTCCAAATATGCAACGCGTTTCGCAGGTTTGATCCCGCTTCATCAGGCAATAACAACGGAGCAATAACATATGTGGTCAGTAGAAGAGCCAGGCACCTCTGTGAGAGGTGCCTGGCTCTTCTACTGACCACATATGCTATTGCTCCGTTATTGAGTCCACCCTGGGTGGAGGGTTGAACCCCCTTTTTCTCATCCACAGAGAGCGACTTCTTATTCCTGAGTGGGGTCAGGAAAATCTCCCCACCTGCCTTTACAGTGGTTGCCTAATGGTAACCCTGGTTTGTGAGTATGAATATTTACTCTATCTAGTAACCATTTACCAGTACATATTACACTATTGGGGCTCTTGGTGTTCCTTGTTTTTATGGGTGGGAAGATGGAGCTCTTGTCAGGGATGGCTCTGCTGCCATGCAGACCACGGTGCTTCTCATGTATTGGAGAGGCCAGCCTGGAATCTCCAGTGATATCTGATCGGCAGCTGCTCCTTTGTAGCAACCAGCGCTGTGCTCATTTGTCTTTGATTATATCCCTTTGCTGTGTTTTTCTTGTACTTCTAATATACTGGGGCTTTGGGGAAAGTCATCTTCTGGAGCCGGGAGAATCCTGGGCTGGTTGTGAACTCCGTCTTGACCTTTCATTAAAGACAAACATCGAAAGATGAGCCATGATACTATCATCACCTGCTGCAGTCCCAGATATTCATTAATCTACAGTACACCGTGCCAACAAATCTCTGTGGGGTATATGGCAACATGTCGATCCCTGGTCCTGAAAGAACTTACAGTCTTATGACGCTACGGTGGTTCTATTAACAGAGAGATCTGTAAACCAACCGTGAGTGCATGTATGTGTGTCTGTATTTATGAGTGTGTCCAGGAACGCAAAATAGCAATGAGTGAGTGGTGGTTAGGGTTAGAAGTAGGTGTGGGGTGGTTAGTGTTAGGGGTAGATGGAGTGTGTAACTCAGGAACCATGCATTACACTGACACGGGTCATAGTGCAAATAAAAGCCACAATTCTAGCTTCCCAATGATACGTAGATTTCCAATTGGGAGTAAATATAGTTTAAACAGGGGGCAATCAAAATGGTAGGTGGTAGAATATATAACTGTAGGTGCCCCTTTTTAACTGCGTCCAGACCTGGCTAATTATAATCTATGTCGTTTGGGAACTGTTATCCCTGCCAGGGTGTCGAATTCAATTGCTGCATGCTCCCGCCGCTACTGCCAATCGCGCCGCTCTCCCGCCGCTGCAGCCCACAAGCTCTGCTGTTGTTTTGACAGCAGAGTTCTGTGAGCAAGTCAGGAGCTGATTCCATTGACCCTGTGATTAGTGTTCATCGAAAACCCAGATGTTCGGGTTCGGGTCAGCTTGGCCGAACATCGTCCAGATGTTCGGTATATTCGTCCGAACAGCGAACCCTATTGAAGTCTATGGGGACCCGAGCCGTGGGGGGCCGCAGAGCTGGAGGGATAGCGGGCAGGAAGGGGGTATTGGGCCTAGCGGCGGGAAGATGGACCCTCCCTTACCTGGGTCCCCGACCTCCGCTCCCCTCCAGCTTTAAAAATGTAAGTAGCATCCGCTACTATTAAGAGGTAACGGGCGGGGATCACTCACCTCTTCTGCGTTCCAGCGTGTGCTCCACTGATGTCACTTCCTGCAACGCCGTACCTTACCTTACAATACAGTGGGCGGCGTTGCAGGAAGTGACGTCAGTGGAACGCACGGCGGAACCGGAAGAGGTGAGTGATCCCCGCCCGTTACCTTTTAATAGTAGCGGATGCTACTTAACTTTTTAAAGCTGGAGGGAAGCGGAGGTCGGGGGACCCAGGCGAGGGAGGGGATGGTCCGTCTCCCCTCCCCGCCGCTAGGCCCAATACCTCCTTCCTGCCCGCTACCTCTCCAGCTAGGGGCCCCGAACCATGAGGGGCTCGGATGGGTTCGAGCCGAACCCGAACACCGCATTATTCGGGGAATAACGAACAGTGTCGAACACTGTTGGATCAACACTACCTGTGATCACTGTGAGCCAATATCACAGGGTCAGGAGCCAATGAAATCGGCTTCCGACTGGCTGCTGTCATATGAACAGCAGAGCAAGTGGGCTTCAGCAGTAGGAGAGCAGCCCGAACAGCAAGAGAAACAGGTCCACGCGGGCATTAGAAGTCTCTGGTTCTTAAAGAAGTAGGGTCAGCCATACTATGCCAGGAAAAAAACACATATATAAGTAGATAACTACTTGATCTACTTACATAACAGATTTATTGTATTTTGTACTGTTTATGTTTTGAGTTCAATGAATTGTATATAGTAAATAAAGAGAATGCTGTTCCTGGCATTTGCCATCTTGATTCCCTCTGAATGAACCAATCCTGATGTCGTGTCCTACCTTACTTTTTTATCCTAGAATCTGCCCTGTCGTAGCTACCTTGCATTGTAAACATGTGAGCACAGCAAGACCAGATTTCAGCAGCTTCACACTGTACTGCCCTCAGCCAATCAGTGAGGAGCAGGAATGTGGGGAGATAACAAGCTTCCCTCTCCCCAGCAATGTACCAGAATAGAGCCAGGCTGACTGAGATAAGATTCATTACAGCAGAAACATTTATGATTATATTGGAATGCTTGCAATGCAGGGTCAGGTTGTTGACTGCCTAATAAACACAGGGCAGTGGGTAATAGGAATTTGATTTTATGGCTGACGATCCCGCTTTACGTTACTGGTTTTCTTTTAGATGTTGTATGGCAGGTATGTTTCTTTAGAAGCAACAGAGTAACATTGTCCCTTAATTGCAATAAAGGCTGTAGAGTTTTACAAAATGCAAGAGTGCCAACCATTGATTGTGATGTTGTTTTCTCTTTCTTCTTAAAGTGGTCTGAAACTCTGACATGAGTATGACATTCAATAAAAGTGTGTTTTCCTACTTTTTATTACTCATACAGTTATCATATTTGTACAGTAGTGTTGTCCGTCTACAGATTACAAGTTTCCAAAGTGTAGTTTATATTGCCCGGAAAAATGCCATTGCATTTTATTCCAGTTGCTTTTTAGTCTATATTAAAATCTTCTAGTGAGCTGTGTGTGTGCTTGAAGCACAGAGAGCTTCTCAGAGTGTTTTCAGTTGTTTACACACACATATAACAGCATTGGAATATAAACAAAAAAAGATACTGTTATCTCCAGTCTGGATGCAGATTTCAAGCTGAACAGCCTTTCCATGGCAGTACAAGGTGCTGTTTAACTGTTTCAATGATGTTCTGCTACATTTTTTTCTGGGATAGTAGCTTTAAAGCTGTAAGGAATCTTTTATAGCAAAGTAGAAATGCTGAATTTCAGACCACTTTAAAAAAATCTATTTAAAGAAAAAAGAAAAGTCATAAGCAGCAGCATCTCCTTTCCCCGAGTCAAGCGAGAGGTCAGGAAAGGAATAACACCCCCCTCTCTATTAATCACGTGCTCCCCGGGGGGCTGTGAATTAGGACGTCTGTAAAAGCAATCCTGGAAAAATGACACTTCTAGATGAAAAAGATCCAGAGGAATTCTCCAGGAGGCGAGATAGATTGCGGCCATAATTGCCTGTAATTTCTCTGAACAAATGATGCCATGAGATATGGTAAATTACAGCTATTTAGAGCGCCGGTATCAAAGGAACGGATCCTGAATTTATCGTGTGACACTCGCTGTCAGAAAAAAAAAAAAAGCTTTCATTTAACATCTGCTATCCTCCGCTAACCCAGAAACACTGAGTCATTCTAGATATGTTTCATGAAACAAGTGGCAGAACGGAGAGGATCCTAGCCTGCCATTTATGAAATTTATAGCAAAATAACCCTTTTCCACCTCTCTCTCTCTATATATAGTTTGTCCTTTAGATTGTAAGCTCGCAACTTCGCAAGGGCAGGGCTCTCTCCCCTTTTGTGTCTTGGAAATCATTCTACATTTTATTCATCATGTTACTTTTATCAGTGTCATTATCAACTTTATATTTTGTATTTTGTATCATTCTTTGTATTTTGTCACTAATTATGTATCTTGTATATTGGTGAACACCATTGTCTGTATTATTTTGTACCCCATGTTTGTTTCTTACTTTGTACAGCGCCACGGAATATGTTGGCGCTTTATAAATCAATAATAATAATAATATATATATCTGTATTTGAGAGTTATCCCTTTAAAGCGGGATTGTCAGCCATAAACTCAAATTCCATTTACCCACTGCTCTGTGTTTATTACGCAGTCTACAACCTGACCCTGCACTGCAAGCATTCCAATATAATCAAATATGTTTCTGCTATAATAAATCTTATCTCAGTCAGCCTGGCTCTATTTGGTACATTGCCAAGGAAAAGAAAACTTCTTATGTCCCCTCCTACATTCTTTCTCCTCACTGATTGGCTGAGGGCAGTTCAGTGTGACGGGATGAGGCTGAGAAGGGAGCAGCTGTAGAAATAAGAAGCTCTAGAAGATCTATGCTGTGCTCACATGTGTTTACAAAGCAAGCTAGCTATGACGGTGACGTTTTTCGAGAGAAAAAAAAGAGTAAGGGAGGAAGTGACATTAGAAGTCGCTTCGGTCAGAGGTAGAAAAGATGGAAATTGCCTGAAATGGTTTTCTCTTTATTAACTATATAAAATTCACTGACATCAAAATGTGGGCAGTACAATACATATGTTATATAAGTAGAACAAGTATTCTATTTATATATGTGTTTTTTGGGAAAGTATGGCTGTCCCTGCTGCTTCAAACATTGCAAGCCACGAAAAAGTATTACAGCGGTTACCTAATCCTAATGCTGAAGCTAAGATTTGTTAGTCAAAACAACGGTATGTTGATGATGTTTTCTTTGTATGGTCAGATACCAATTATAGGGACAGGCAAACCAGGCAGATGCCTAGAGCGATACCTGCAGTAGAGGTGACTACAGAGCTATTTGTAGAAAGTTGTGCTTTATGGAATTCATATACACAGCTAATATGCATCAAAGATTCCTATTTCTAGGAATTCTTCTATACAGCATCACACAACAACAACAAAACATGTGTAAAGTGCTTTTCTCTTGTAGGACCCAAAGTGCATAAGCTTGTCGCAGATCAGTACATAGCGATGTGTACAGGGAAATGTTATGTGATTATAAATTCCAGACTAAACAGGTGGCTTTTCAGTTTTGATTTAAACGTGTCCAGGGTTGGAGCTGTCTTGATTAAGTTTGGCAAGGCATTCCACAGGGTAGGGGCAGCATGACAGAAAGCTCTGGCTCTAAAGGTTCTTAGTTGAACTCTGGGGGTTGTCAATCCTTTTGATCTCAGGTTGTTGGAGGTGTGGCACAGTTACAACAAATCCTTCAGGTATCTGCGGCCTAGGTTGTGTAGGGATTTGAGTGCTAGCATGCCAATTTTGAAAAGGATTCTCCATTTTATGGGTAGTCGGTGTAGTGAGCTAAGGATTGGTGTTATGTGGCAATGGCGGGGTTGGCTTGTTAACAGTCTTGCGGCAGCATTCTGTACTAGCTGCAAGTGGGGCAGGTCTTTATTTGGAAGGCCTGCAAAGAGGGCATTGCAATAGTCCAGCCGCGAACTAGGGCTGGAAGATCCTCTGAAGGAATGAGGTGCTTAATTTTTGCAATATTCCTTAGGTGACAGAAGGAATGTTTCACAACAGCTGAATTTTTATTCCTGAAGTTTAATTCCCCAGTAGTCAGTAAACCCAAGCAGCGCACAGTTATGGAGCTAGTAAGGTCTGAGTTCCCTACCCTCAGTGGAGCTACTTTGCTGTTAGTACAACCCTCACATTTGTATTTTTACATTTTCATAGAACATAGGTAGGGCAACACTGAAGACACTTTGATACAATGTAAAGTCGTCAGTGTGCAGCTTGTATAACAGAGTAAATTTGCTGTCCTGACAAAATGTCTCAACACACAGCCATCAATGTCTAAACTACTGGCAGCTAAAGTGAACCAGCCCTAAGGGAAGTGGGCAAAGCTTTTGTAAATTTTGTCATTGCTTTTCAAAGTTTAAGCTGAGCAGTGTTTTTAGCACCGTAGTTGAAAGCGTTGTTGGACAGTGAAGGGAATTGTTTTGAGAAGGTCCGTCTGTTGGGTTTCCTCATCTCCGCATGGAGTTGCTTTCACAGGTGCAAAACGATGAATCCAAAATGAAATAGGTCGTTTTCTGTCTCCAGCGAGAGGGCGAGAATTCTATCTGCTGGCTGCTGCACATCAAAGCTGGCATGCCAGTCATCCCGGTCTCCATGCTCTGCACACTCCTTTGCAGCAACAGCAGATGTGGACCGGAATTTCTGAATGACTGGAATATTAAAATACAACAAATTAAAAAAAGATACAATTGTTTCAAATAAATATGGAATATTAAAATAACCGGTATCATCGGCTTTTATAATGCAGTTGGATTCAATGTTTGGAGTTTAGTTGACCAAAAGTGGTGCTCACAAACGTTCTTCAAAGTCATTTCCGCATTAAAAATGCTATTTTCAAATTTAAAAGAAAAAAAAAAAACATTTGCAAAAATACACTGGGCCCAATCTAATTCTCTTTTTCTTCTAAGTTTTCTCTTAGGTAAGGGGTCAGGAACCTTTTTGGCTGAGAGAGCGATAAACGCCACATATTTTAAAATGTAAATTCCGTGAGAGCCATACAGTATGTTTCAAACTGGGACAGTAGGGCTCACATCCCTGTTGCCATGGTGATGTGTATACAGTTTATAGGCCAGGCAGTGGTAGAGTCAGACATGTCTTCAGATTCCCTTGGGTTTCAGCAACATCAGCAATTTCCCCGAGAGCCAGACAGGAGAAATACCGACTAACAGCTTGTACAATTAGCTAGCTGACTTGGGGGTTGATTCACTTTGTAGGACGAGATCCCCGCACTTTGGCCCAATAGGCTGCCTGTCAAGTAATAGGCAGCCTATTGGGCCAATCAAAGTGCGGGAATCTCGTTCTACAAAGTCACTGGATCTGACAGGGTTTAGAGTGGGACAATTGGAGCAGCCGTTAGTTTTGGGGGGAGCGCAAGTAAATTAGTAGTGCATACTACAGCATTATCGTGTCTACTTTGAAATTTTACTCACGCTGCCACACTAAGCTGCGCTGCCTGAGCAGTGTAGCTTAGAGAATCAGCCCCTACTGATTTGTATGTGAGCCAGATGTAACCATCAAAAGAGCCACATCTGGCTCCCGAGCCATAGGTTCCCTACCTGTCTTAGGTGATATTTTCATATTATGAATAAAATGTCTTTTAAGACAACAGCAAGCAAAAAAATATTCTAACTTTTATTTTGCCCACATTTTGGTCCTTTTTCAAATGTAAAGTGCTGAAAAGTTATTTTAAATAGAAGATGAAAAATGACCTCCTAGGAGAAAGCTTAGGAGAGAAACTGATCCTCCGGTCTCCTGCAACGACCCAGTTTCGTATTTGGCTACTCAGCCAGTTGATGGCCATTGCACCTGCTCGGCCCCCGGTCGCGCCGGTCATCGATCACGCTCCTGACGCCGGGAGCGTCCTGCCCATGCACAATATGAGGAAATCGGCGATGGGAGCGTGATCGAGGATGCCATCGACTGGCTGAGACGCAGGAAAATGAAACTGGGTCGCTGCGGGGGACCGGAGCATCGATTTGCCCTGGCCAGGGAAAAGGGTGGCTGCAGGGGGCCGGTAGAAGCCCCAGGTAAGTTAAAATGGCTTTTTTTATGACTTTAGGTTTCCTTTAATATGATTCAGAATTATACTTATTATTATGAAAATTAAAACATAACATTAACCCATTGTTCACATTACTCTTTTTTTTACATATTGTCTTAAAGAGGAAAATAATGCCATAAAAAGAGTGCTTCAGTTTTACAATAAGTATGTATAAATGATTTAGTCAGTGTTTGCCCATTGTAAAATCTTTCCTAATTTAAATTCTGACAATTATCACATGGTGACATTTTTACTGCTGGCAGGTGATGTCAGTGACAGGAGATGCTGCTTGCTTTTTTGGCAATTGGACCCAGCTGTAAACAGCTATTTCCCACAATGCAATGAAGTTCAAAGACAGGAAACTGGCAGGACCATGGTCCTACTCCTGACATCACACTGTGGGAGGGGTTTCACCACAATATCAGTCGTACAGCGCCCCCTGATGATTCGTTTGTGAAAAGGAATAGATTTCTCATGTAAAAGGGGGTATCAGCTACTGATTGGGATGAAGTTCAATTCTTGGTTTCTCTTTAAACTCTAGCGGGGGCACCATACATATATTTTAAATCCATACAGTGTGTTGCCAGAGATCTCTGGGCATTACGTGTGGGGAATTTTCGCTATCAGCGAGCCAAAGATTTAAGTATCTAAATTCTATTACCAAATTCCCTTCCGCCAAAGTCTTATCGCGTCCGTTTGTTGTGTTTCAGTGAATCATTCCATTAAGCAAGAAATACTTATTATTTATGGTTGGCTTTGCTTGCCAAGTATGAGAGACAAAGACAACATTTGCTAAGCGCTGGAACGCTGTTTGTCTGCGACAAATTACAAACAATTATTAATCAGCTGTGATAACGAGACTGGATTCTGGCACGTTGGTTCCACCCGTCCATAACTCATAAAGTTCCGTGACAGAGTTTGTCATGCTAATCTCAGAGTTTACGGAGATGCATGGGCGAGAGAGCTGCACTTTGCTTCCATGTGGCATCAGTCTCCGTGGCATTCCTGCACTTAAGTAGGATTTATTACTAAAGAGACGGATGATGATCTGTGGTCTCCTACAATCCTGCCAGGCTGTGCAGGCAACCAAGGCCACGTTTACTGGGGCAAGCTTTGTTTGATACCAAAAAAAGATTTCCTCTTATGAAAACTGTTGAGCGATATATGGAGTAGTTTTTGTTTTACCTCCTGAATAGATAACGTGTTCTCTGATCCAGGGGAGTAACAGCAGACCCTGCAAGGGATGTAGTTGCAGAGGGGCCCAAAGCCTCAGGGAGCCCAGTGGGGGGAGAAATGTATTTTCCCTGTCCTGAGAGTCAGTGGTAAGGGTGCAGAGAGAAAAAGCTTTCTGCTCTCCCACAATTATTCTGACTGCATCTGTTTAGACACTGATAAGGAATCATACAAAGTTCTGTAGACAAAGATTTGTAGACAGCCCCTATTCAGTGCTCAGCAGGGTCTTGTGTACAGTGCCCTGCCCCAGTCTCTGCTCCCCCTTCCCAAGTGCTGTGTATTGTAGTGATGTTGGAGAAGTCTGCAGAGCAAGTTCTGATCCTTCAGAGATGGACAGAGTGAGTGTAATAAGCTGAGGCTGGGAGCACACTCATCTGTCGTTTTTCTGTATGTGTTTTCTTCACACCATGTATGTCTGTATGTGTGAAAACATGCACGTTTTATCACAGAAGCCAATGTAGTTGATTGAGGAAATGCGTGCAATGTTTACCACTGTCAGTTTTTCTCTGCATGGGGAATACTCATTCAAGTGTGCAGTAGCCAATTGAATAACATTGGTTCTCAGTATACCTGTGCAGAAAGCGAGGGGTGTGTGTGTGTGTGGGGGGGGGGGGTGTCAGTGATTTCTAGTTATGACCCTACACTGATCAATGATGTCCTAATTTAAGGGAGGTGAAGATGGTGAAATCTAATGGTTGACTTAAAAAAACAGAAAAGCAGTGAGCAAGTTACACATGGTAGCATTGAGCTCGAATTTTGCATAGTTGAAATATTGCATCAAAATTTGCAATTATGATACAAAATTTCAAAACCAAAGTTTGCCTTCTTATAACAGAAGGTACTTGCGATCATTCAGATTGGAGTGAGCATATGATGTCTCCCACAATGCATCACTGCTGAATATGCAAATCATCCCTTGTTGCCCCTGTAAGCTAGCCACACCTCCAGAACCACTGGAATACAATGATGTGTCAGCTTGTTAATTGTACAGAGCCATAATAATCCATCATGTATATCGCAAATACCTTCTGTTTTAAGAAGGCAAACTCTTGTTTTGCATAGCATTTTAGTAAGAGGGCTTTTGGTCCTTTGTAACCCCCTTACACATTTCTAGAAGTTCTGGTTCACCATGAGCATGCTGGGTATTCTGATACAAGATTGTAATGCAAAAGGTCTGGCAAATGTGTAATTAATTTTGCACATAACCATAATTACCGTCTGTAAATACACGAAAATGTAAAATGTAATTATGTGAGAACAAGTCAATAAAAAAAAAATTCCTAGCATAGTCATAGTCATTTTTAACTTTGGTAAAATGATATTTTGGTGATACACTTTACTAAACAGCGAGTTCCAAATACACATTTTATCCATTTTAAAGGAAAACTGTGATGCAGAGCTGGGAGCGTCTGGAAGTTTCCCATCCATGAAAAAGTGTGAGCCAATCAGAGTAATTACAGAGCACGATAGGGAAAGGATGACTCTGGTCCTTAAAGGATACCCGAGGTGACATGTGACATGAGGAGATAGACATGTGTATGTACAGTGCCTAGCACACAAATAACTAGGCTGTGCTCCTTTTTTTCTTTCTCTGCCTGAAAGAGTTAAATATCAGGTATGTAAGTGGCTGACTCTGTCCTGACTCAGATAGGAAGTGACTACAGTGTGACCCTCACTGATAAGAAATTCCTCTTTTTATCTGTGAGAATCTGCTCAGCTGCCTGTGCAGACAGGCAGCTTTTTGACCACTGTTCAGGTCTGCATTCTGCAGGTCTCTTTTAAGAGAGACTTTTTGTCAGTATTGCAGCTTGCTGCTGAGGAATTTGCATACATTCGTTATGCAAACCCCCTACCTGCCTCCTGTGATGACTGGCTGTATAAAGGTTGGGATTACCCACAGTCCTTTGCTGGTCATTCCTTCAGGGTTTGTAGTAAACACTCCTAGAGAGTGTCAGCCATGCTACTTCTTGTTGAAGTTATCTTAGAGTAATTCCTGGAAAACTGCACTAGGCAGGTTTCCTTAGTGCAGTTAGGATGGCTTATCTGTTTGTTTGTTCTGTTGCGATTGTCCTGTCCCAGCGGTGGTCGACAGGAAATTGTTCTGATCTCTGTTCTTGGAGTATAGCTGGTGCAGCGGTTGCTACCAGCTATCTCTTCTGATCTGTCTCCTTGGATCGCGCTAGCCACTTTTCGCTAGTGCTGTGGATCCTTCTGTTCTGCTACTCTGTACCTGGATCGCGCTGGTCACTTTCGTTAGTGCTGTGGATCCTTCTGTTCTGCTACTCTGTCTGCCTGGATCGCACTCGCCTAGTGCTAGTGCTGTGGATCCTTCTGATCTGTCTTCCTGGATCACACTAACCGCTAGCGGTAGCGGCTGTGGATCTTTCTGATCTGTGTTTCTGCTTGGATCACACTTGCTCTGACGGAAGAGCGGTGGATCCTTTCTGCCTAGTTCCTGTTTCACGTTTGTCTGTCTCTGATATGAACGCTTGCTGCAGGCTCGGTGAGGTAACCGTTAAGCAAGCGCTCGCGTTCTCTGTTTCGTGTTTGTCTGTCTTTGGTTAGTTAGGCGTGCTTGTCTCTGTTGTGCGTAACACGCGGGGACCGTGCACGAACGCGTGCACTGTTGCGAATGAGTGCGGTGTTTGCGTTCAGCTGGCGTTTGTTATTTTCCTTATCTTTCTCTTTGTATGACTTGCTGTGCCTTTGCTACCCTTGTGCTCTGTCCTGCTCAGTCTTGTGTCGCTATTGGCAATCGCCATTCTTGCGATTGTGTTTCCTACTTCGTTTCCGCCGTTGTGTGTTCACCGTTGCTGGGTGGCAACTAGTTTGGTGAGCACACATTGGTTCTGTCCCTTTGCTCTGTTCCTTGTGGGCTATCCAGCCCTGCCTGTACCTTGTCCTGGATCTGTACAATTCCCATTTGGCATCTGTGGCTGTGCAGCGGCTGTGTTCGCCTGCACTCCACAGCGCCATCTGCCGGTGGGAATTGCCCTCTGCGGGTGCATAGCACCTAGCCTGGGTGTCCTTAATTATACGCTTGTGGAGGAAATCCGCCGCGTCAGCGCACGTCTGGTGCGCTGACCACGGAGACGATTCCACAATCGTTACATTATCTCATTCTTGCTCTCAGAAGCCATTTTCTGCTAGGAAAGTGTTTTATAGTTGGAATTTCTTATCAGTGAGGGTCACACTGTAGTCACTTCCTATCTGAGTCAGGACTGAGTCAGCCACTTGCATACCTTATATTTAACTCTTTCAGGCGGAGAAATAAAAAAGGAACACAGCATAGTTATTTGTGTGCTAGGCACTATACATACACGTCTATCTCATTATGTCACATTTCAGTTCGGGTATCCTTTAAGTGGCCAGAGCCGTCTGGTTCCCCGAGAGGGTTAATGTCTAAGTCTGGGATCAAATATGATAGCCATTGAGTAGTGATGTCTAAAGTAAGGGCAGACCTTCCTTAAAGAGAAACCGTAACCAAGAATTGAACATCATCCCAATCAGTAGCTGAATACCCCCTTTCCCATGAGAAATCTTTGCCTTTTCACAAACGGATCATCAGGGGGCTCTGTATGGCTGATATTGTGGTGAAACCCCTCCCACAGGAAACTGTGAGGACCATGGTCCTGGCAGTTTCCTGTCTGTGAACCTCATTGCATTGTGGGAAATAGCTGTTTCCAACTCCCAAAAAAGCAAGCAGCATCTCCTTCCACTGACATCACCTGCCAGCAGTAAAAATGTCCCCATGTGATAAATGTCAGAATGTAAATCAGGGAGAGGAAACCTTTTACAATGGGCAAACACTGACTAAATCATCCTATACAATAAAACCTAACTGTCCCTGTCTGTGTGTCCGTGGGTTTTTGGTACTGAGCATGTGCGCAGTACAGACAACCGTTGGGACAGGAGGACGGGCCATGGAGTCGGGTGGACGGGCGGGTGCCCACGTGGCGGGCGGGTGTGCATAGACTAGGTGGTGTGAAGAGATCTAGAGCCCGTTTTTAAACAGGCTTAGGCCAACTAGTTTATACTTAATTACTGTAAAAATGAAGCACTTTTTATTACATTACTTTCACTGGAGTTCCTCTTTAAATTTTCGATCCGTGCAACGGTCGGGTCCATCCAACATCGACAGATCCCCTCAGCATGTATTGTAGAAAATGACCAGCACTGGAAGGCTTTGAAGACAGGTATTTTATTCACCTCCAATATTGAACAAAATGTACCCAACATCCAAATAAAGCATCAGATGTAAATATAGCTCTATAAAATAGCTCTGGTGGGGGCATGCAAGCCAAACAATGCATGGAATCCAGCGGTTAATTACACATTTCACGCATTAATGCAGCACTTTTTATGCAGAGATGGCTGTAATAGACGTCACTTTTTACACGTTTGCATGTTTTTGTAATGTTATTGGACGCGTTTTACGCTACTGAATTTACACATATACACGATGCAGAAAAGCGGATGTTTACATTTTTCCAAACGCTGATTGGTTTCTATGGTGGACAGCATAGTTGGCAGCGGCCATACACCATCCCACATGTGGCGGAGATGCTCCTCACATTGAGTATCAGCATTTGATTCTTATTGGCTGTTCCCCATCACGTCCTCCTGTGTAGGGATTGGTTGGGAGGGAAGGAGATAGGTATATAAGAGGTGGTGATACACATTTCAGTGCATTACCTACTTGACGAAGGATGGAGATACCCTCCGAAACGGCTAAAGTCCTTAGTTGGAACCACGCCACAATGTGACACTGTCCACTCCAACTGGTGGTTGATCCATTTCTTCTTTTTTCCCTGTGCGCCATTATTATGCAGTACTAATGATAAATAGCGATAAGCGTATCTTTTTAATGCGGCACCATTTTTATGCATAGGCGCTGTGCGCCATTATTCACTGATCCGCCCCTTACAGCCCTAGGCCCCCCTGCAGTTACATGGGCAGCTCCCGTTTAGTTACGGCCCTGCACCATTACATACAGCAAGGAAGCTGCACAGTTTCAGCTTAACCTCTTGCCAACCGCGTCACGCCAATGGGCGTGGCCACGGCGACAGCCCCAGGACCGCCTAACGCCAATTGGCGTAAAGTCCTGGGGCTCTGTTTTGCAGGAGATCGCGCGCATGGTGCGCGCGCATCTCATGGTCGGAGGGCGGAGCTCCGCCCTCTCTTCAGTCTCCGAGCGGCTATTGCCGCTCGGGAGACTTTTAGACTGCGATCTCGCCGTCTATTTACATGGTGCAGCGCTGCGATCAGCAGCAGTGCTGCACTGGGGACAGCCGGCTGTCACCCTGGGGGACAAGAGAGCGATCGGCTCTCATAGGCAGAAGCCTATGAGAGCCGATCGCCATAATTGGCTGGCTGTAGGGAGGGAGGGAGAAAAGGGATTTAAAGAAACAGGGTTTTAAAAAAAAATGACAACAATAACATTTATAAAAAAATAAATAAACATGGGGCGAGCGATCAGACCCCACAAACAGAGAGCTCTGTTGGTGGAGAGAACAGGGGGGGGGGGGGACTAGTGTGCTGTGTTGTGCGGCCCTGCAGCTTGGCCTTAAAGCTGCAGTGGCCAATTTTACTGAAAATGGCCTGGTCACTAGGGGGGTTTAGCACTGAAGTCCTCAAGAGGTTAAAGGATACCTGAAGTGACATGTGACATGATGAGATAGACATGTGTATGTACAGTGCCAAGCACACAAATAACTATGTGGTGTTCCTTTTTTTTCCTTCTCTGCCTGAAAGAGTTAAACATCAGGGGTGTAAGTGGCAGTCAGGACTGGGTCAGACTACACTACACTGTGACTCTCACTGATAAGAAATTACAACTATAAAACCCTTTCCTAACAGAAAATGGCTTCTGAGAGCAGGAAAAAGATAAAAAGGTTCAATACTTAATGGATTTTAGCTCTGGCATACATCAATGAATGTGTCATTTAGCAAAAACAATAAAACAGTAAAAACATAAAAAGTAGATTTAAATATAAAATAAAACTGGAATACCTAAAAAAAAACATTTTTAGGAGAAGGAGGATAGATACATTGTTTATTTCATTAGTTATTTTCACCTCAGATGTCCTTTAAATTCCAATATGTAGATTACAGTTTCAACCCATCCTTTCTATCATGTAATCAACAGCAATGCAAAGTAATTCTATAAGCCTCCTGTATGAAGAAAGAGGCCTAACAAACTCCAACTTTTATTGGTAATAGTTCATTTGCCCCCTATGCACTCATATTTCTCGGAATATAAACATAAAGAAATAAAGATCATTTTTGGTAGTTAACTTATTCAGTTAATAAAACACACACGAAAAATAAAATTACACGTAATAAAACAAAAATAAAATTACACATCCCGTTAAAAACTTTAGCAAACACAAATACCCACTTTCGCCCCACCACATTCAATATATAGATACAAGCTTTAATAACTCCCTTGTACATCTACAGGCCTTCCCTTTGGAAAAAACGTGATGGCATTAAAAATCTTATTAAGTTCTTCAAAGGTGTTTTCTTGGAGGCGACTATTCCTGCGTGATTTCACATTTTCAATCTGCGCCATAAGTCTGGCCATTCATCGGGATTACAGGAAGTTAGTGGCCTTCTGCCAAATAAATCTAGCAGTTTGTTCTTGGCAGTGCTTCTGCTAATTACCGGCTATGAAATATTTATACAGGCATTTACAAACAAAACACTAATTTAATCAATTTTAAGAAAGAAAAAAACAAAAAACAAAAACAACAAAAACTTGGAACTGTGCAAAAAGCACAGCATGAAAGATCTGGCAGAGAATGTAATTAAAAAAAGAGAGAGAGAGAGAAAAGCAAATTCTGGTTTAATTGCTCCAGTTTCTACACATTCCTTCATTTTTTTTTTTCATCTTATTTTTTTTTTTTCAAAAATTTGTCAAACGTATTGAAGGAAACCGTTTAATAAATGTTCTGTTTTCTCTTAATGCTGTCTTTGGAATTCTCCCAATGGCGCTCGGAGCGCAGGAATAAGCCTTCGTTATACACTGGCAGAAAATAAACATTTTGCAGGTGTAATTACAGCGTGACTTTAATAAGACAAATCGTTTGCATTAAACATGAGACAATTTCAAAAGCCTGTAAGTTTTGGAAAAGAAAGTTTTGAAAACTGGAAAATGCTGGAGAAGTCCAATTTTTTTTAATACAATTTCAGCAATGTTTTGACTTGTGCTTCATTTTTTTTAATTCTATTTAGGTTCATTATTCATTAGATTGAAATTGTTGTTTGCTCAGCTCCCATGGTTCTACGATCCAGACAAAAAATGTGAATGCATCAGTGTTCCTGGAGACCATTCTTTTTGCTTTTTGCAGGGCTGGTGCTTCTGAGCATTCTCTATTTGGGCTAACCTTATCACTTACATGCAAAAACGCCACCGGCAAATTTGGGTACAGTTTAACCACTTGCCGACCAAGTGGTTTCCTATTGATCTGTGCTGGGTGGGCTCTTCAGCCCCCAGCACAGATCGTATTGCAGGCAGGGGGATCAGACTTCCCCCCTTTTTTCCCCACTAGGGGGATGTCCTGCTAGGGGGGTCTGATCGCCGCCGCTCTGCTGTGCCTTGCGGGGGGGGGGCTCCTCAAAGCCCCCCTCCGCAGCGCTATTTTCCCCTCCCTCTCCTTCCCTCCCTCTCCCTGGCTCTGTAGGCGGTACAGGACGGCGATACGGCTTCAGCCTATCAGACAGCGGCGATCCCCGGCCTATCAGAGGCCGGGGATCGCTGATCTCCTTTACGGCGCTGCTGCAGCTGCAGCGCCGTGCACTGTAAACACCGGGGATTTCTTCCCCGCGTGTTTACATTTCGCCTGCGAGCCGCGATCGGAGGCTCGCAGGCAGTTCACGGAGACACCCTCCGTGAACTGACATTCGAGCGGCCGTTTCCATGGAAACCCACAGACAACCAGTTTACGCCAATCGGCGTTAGCTGGTCGTCAAGAGGTTAAAGCAGAAAAACGTCTCACCCTGCTCCTGCAAAAGTCCCGGCGCTGTTAATTACTATTCCCCTTCCATGCCGCCATGGACTCGGGGGAAAGATGTAATTACACGGTTTTTAAAGAGACCCTGTACTAAAAAAAAAAACCCTCTAGGGGATACTTACCTCAGGAGGGGGAAGCCTCAGGGTCCCAATGAGGCCTCCTCCTCCCTCAACAAAGGCTGACAAGGGTGCGCCTGCGCGTGTAATATTTACCTACCGCGATCCTGCGCAGGTGCACTAGCAGCTCTTCGTTTAGGTAAGTCGGAAATAGCCGAACCTGATAGTATTTACTCTACTGCAAAGGACTCGCGCATGCGCAGTACAGCGGAGCCGATCGGGTTCGGCTATTTCCGCCTTAACCTGAATGGTGAGCCGCTAGTGTGCCTGCGCAGGATCGCGGTAGGTAAATATTTACCTCACCGCTGTCTGGGGGACACAGCACGCTGGATTGCTGGTACACCGGAGGACGGGTGGGAAGGGGACCCCCTTAGGATCCAGAGCCTCCCCTCTCCAGAGGTAAGTATCAGCCAGAGTGTTTTGGGTTTATTTCAGTACAGATTTTCTTTAAAGAAATTTGAGCACTGTGTTTTGACGGCTCCCAAAATACTGCCTAAACGACCGCTATAGCCGTGATTCCCATTACGGCCTATGACATCGCATTGTGTGCCTAGATTTCTGCTCCATGAGATAGGGCTTGTGAACCGAGATGTAGAGTAGCCAGATAGCTCACAGTGGCTCAGAGCCACTAGAACGGTATACGGGGCTTAAAGAGCTCCTTAGAACCAAGGAGTGAAAAAGATTCCTAAGCCAAGGGCCGAAGTATGCATTACGGCGCTATCGCATAAGTTGAAAAGTTGGCCCCGTGACCATGACTTTGCCCCCTTCCATATTGCCTGACTTACTAAAAACATGTGCTCCCCTTCTCCAATACCTGCAACTGTTGGGGGTGATAGAAAACACCCTACAAGGAAAAAACAAAGAGACAACAGGAGCCCAAATGGTGCAGTATGTCACAGTAGTTGGAGGAAAAAGCGGTGGTAAGTGAATGATACTCACAAAGGCGGGTTGCAGAAGGGCAACCGACCGCTGTAGGCAGGTGGAGATGTATAACCCCAACTCCACTCGGGTATCCAGACAGAGCTAGAGATGATCGCACTCTTGTATCAAAAACACAACTCGATTGACCTAAAAAGTGGTCGGAGCCACCGAGGATCAATGAGAGATTAAACCCCTCCAAAAGGAGGGTAAAGGCACAAGGTAGGGGTGAAGAGGCGCTCAGATGTAATAAAATACGTTAAAATCAATAAAATAGAGAAAAGGATGAAGTGGCTTACCTCAGTGAAGACAAATTTATGTATTAGATGATTTTTTATTATGCACTGGCAAAGCGTTTCGTGGGTACATGCCCACTTCCTCAGGCCAAATAAAAAGTGCTAAACAGTGCTGTTAGCCACAAGTCAGGCACCTCCCTCCAATACCTGATATACCCGAGGTCAGGTCCGTGGCTATGTCAGGCCCGCCTCCCCTCTAATCATTGGTGGGAGTGCCCCCTCCCAGAAGTCAACATGGGAGGCTGGGCTACTGTGATGATTCAGCAACCCACAACTGGGTTGATAACGTCATTTTATGTTGTTTTTCTACACGTTTACATTGTGATGCGCTTGTGCCAGGATGATGTGTTTCCTGCTTATGGAGGGCTTGGATGTCACTATCAAAAAGCAACATTCCTGCCAAAATAAATAAAATCGTGTTATACCGTGTGCAATTTTTTAGCTACCAAACCCTTTTAGTGTTTGTTGTGATTGCATTCAGTCATGAGTGAAAACGCAGATATTCTTTTTCTCATTAATTTTTGTGAAAAATAACTTTAAATTCAACTTTCGAGCGAAAAATCCAATAAAAAGAAGTTTTGTTATTTTTTGTGCTTTTCATGAGTTTTTACGGTAAGAATAGTTTTTTTCGCGTTTTGCAGTAAAAATATAGTTTCCCGCGTTTTTATGCTTTTTGCTGTAAAGTATCGATTTTTGCATTTTCGATGTGAAAATTAATTTGGCGAAAATTCACCAGCAGCACTGATTGCATTACACTGCATGTCAAATGCAATGTGCATTATTATTATTTAGTATTTATATAGCGCTGACATCTTCCGCGGCGCTGTACAGAGTATATTGTCTTGTCACTTAACTGTCCCTCAGAGGGGCTCACAATCTAATCTCTGCCATAGTTATATATCTATATCATGTAGTGTATGTATCGTAGTCAGGGCCGGATTTAGGCCAAGGCCACCTAGGCCATGGCCTAGGGCACCACAGAAGCAAGGGCACCAAAGCAGCAGGCTAAACTGGTGCAGCATTTGCAAGCTTGCAAATGCAGCAATGCAGGGAGATCAGGCGAGCACCTGACCGCGGTACTCTGCTGCTAGCCGCCTGTGCAGCAGCCACCTTGCTCTCTGTGCACATTTGCATTATAGCCGGTGGCTATGGACTTGGACAGCATTGGAGACAGAAAGGAAGAGGAAGCTTCTGCACTGGAGACAAGTGGAGAAATGAGTGACACTGATGGCTGCTACAGTTTGAAGGCAAACTGGCTACCTATACTGAAAGGGAAGGGGGGGGGGGGGATTAAGGGAGTCATCTGGCTTCCTATATTGGAGGGAAAGGGGGGAGGGGGTCATCTGGCTACCTATACTGGAGCGAAAGGGGGAGGGCTGGTGACTGTGGCCTTGGACGGTAAAAAGTACAAATCCGGCCCTGATCGTAGTCTAGGGACAAATTTAGAGGGAAGCCGATTAACTTATCTGTATGTTTCTGGAATGTGCGAGGAAACCGGAGTGCCCGGAGGAAACCCACACAGATACGGGGAGAACATACAAACTCCTTGCAGATGTTTGAACCAGGGACCCAGTGTTGCAAGGCAAGAGCGCTAACCACTACGCCACCGTGCTGCCTAGTATGACACTACCCTAAAATATATATGGAAACAAGATTTAGAAAAATCACGCACATTAAAACATTAACAGACATACACAATGTAATTTCCTTATGCTCCACAGCCCGTCTATTCCCTTACTGACAAGTGAAATGGGGTGCTAAAAATAAACATGATGATTATGGCCGGTAAGGATGGATGGACATTCAGGATGATGTATTATAGCTCATTAATGCAGATTTTTTTTTTCCACCAAACCTGACGATGGAGATGATGGGAAGTATTGGCTGAACTTTTCACAGCCCCAGACATCTTCCAGAGCCTCGACAATCCAAGGCCTCGTGCGTTTTATCTGCCGCAACCTTTCACAGCAGTTCATGGCCTAAACAGAGTCCACAATGTTAACAAAAGTGTCATGTATAACAAATATATAAATACATAACATATGCATAGCTCCCAACTGTCCCTCTTTCAGAGGGACAGTCCCTCTTTGGGAACCCAGTCCCTCTGTCCCTCTTTCTTCCTCATTTGTCCCTCTTTCAGGACCCATTCACACTTAGAAACGCAAAACGCCAGAGATTTTTGCCGGTGTTTTGCAGGAGTGATTTTTCCGCAATTTCACGTGAAAAAAATCACTGAACACTGCGGTGATTTTGCCGCGATCGCGTTTAGTGCTTCTATAGCACTGAAACGCGATCGCCAGGAAATCGCCTGAAAATGGTGCAGGCTACGCATTCGCGTTTTGCGTTTTTGGCCGTTTGTGGGCGATTTGCAGTGATTAGCGCAAATCACCCAAGTAAGAACGGGCCCATAGGCTTTCATTACACTAGCGCTAGTGTGAATGGGCCCTCAGGACTCATGTGCAGGTCTATGTAAATGTATGTATTTTTCTACTGAAAAATGTGTTTAACTGACTCTAAACTTTATTCCCAGTCTTTAAATGTATACATTTCTTATTTTCATGTGTTAATATGAAGGAAAATTAACCAGTATAGAAAGGCCTAGTGTGGTTTTAATTATAAAACAACATATTTTTCTTTTGAAATCGTTATGGTCTATGTGACTAGGGGTGTGCCATAGGCGTGGCTAGGGGTGGAGCAGGGGCATGGCTAGGGTTGTGACATGGGCGTGGCCAGGGGTGGGTCAGGGGCGTGACTAGGGGTGGGGCAGGTGCGTGGCTAGGGGTGTGCCATGGGCATGGCTAGGGGTGTACCATGGGCGTGACTAGGGGTGTGCCATGGGCGTGACTAGGGGTGGGGTATGGGTGTGGCTAGGGGTGGTGCAGGGGCGTGTCTTAAGTGCCCCATTTTCTTATCTCACAAAGTTGGGAGGTATGAAATATGTTTTGTATTCATACATACTATTTATGTTTATTTACCTACATACATACAATTTATTTGTCTTCTGGGCCAGTGGTGTACCTACAATTCATGGGGCCCCCCAGCTAAACTTTGATGGGGCCCCACAATGTTCCCACCCCTTCCCTTCCCTCCCCTTGGTGCCCTTCATGGCCTTGGGGCCCATCTCACAAGGGTCAGAAAACAAGTGAGCCCATCATGATCTTCCCACTTGCCTCATGTGTAGCCGCAAAACACCTGATCTGAAGGATGGTCCCCTGTATCGGAACAAGGGGAGGTTAGTAGTGGGGGCCCCCCGCAGCTCTGAAATCCCCCTCTAATTAAGCCCCCTGCTAAGGGCGTAGCAAAGGACATCCAGACCTTTTGGCAAAATAAAATTATTCTAGGCCCCCTGCAGAAACCCCACCCATTATTGGCCAGTGATGCAGAAGCCCCTCCTCCCCCAGTATTAGTGCAGTGGTGATATCTGACTATATTTAGCTGATCCAGATGCCTTGCTTTTCCGCCACCTGCTCTATGCTGCATACACTGCTCCTAATGTCACATGATCGGGGATGTCACATGATCGGGGATGTCACATGATCGGGAGTCGTGTATGCAGCACAGACTAGTGAGTGGCTGCCAGGAATAGGAGGAAATCAAGAAATCAGGATCAGATAAATATAGTCGCAGCATATGCTCTGCAAAGTGGATGGGAGGAGGAGCGGGCCCCATAGCCCCTGTCATTTCGGGAGTTGGGGGGCTTTTGTTACACCCCTGGACCTCCAAATGTCACCTTTAGTAATTTTTCAAACTGCAAGCAGTGACTTCTATGAATTCTGAATGTCGCATCTGGAATTTCAGTCTTTGACAAAAGACGTATACGGCGGCATGGGAGCGATCCAAATGGATGGGGCTGGAAGAAGCCCCAGGTATGTATAAAATATTTTTAATTTTCAGCTCTGGTTCACTTTAAAGCATGGTGTAGCATGCCCAGCTGATGAATGCTAATGTGTGCAATAAATTAGCTAAGTCATTCCTTATCTGCCTGATATTCCTAAGGTCCGGCAGGCTATGGAAGTAGGGAAAAAGCCTCTGCTAAACTCTCAAATGTAAACTTGAAGGTTTGTTTTTAGTAATGAGCCACAATATTAGCGTGCATTTTTAATGTGCTATTGAGATGCCCCCTGGGTGCTTACAATGGTGCTTGGTTGACTTCAATATGTCTCCTCCATGAATCCCATAGACCTGTACGTCATTTACATAAATGCAATAAACTACAAATAGCATCTTCCAAGAATAACATGTCCCATGTAGAGTCATCACTAGATTTTTCAAAGGTCACAAACAATCACCCCCATAGTTAGTTGTAAAGTTGACCCTTTTGTTGATATAATCCAATAAGAGTCATCTCAAAAAACTGCACCAGCCACGAGGACTTCACCTTCTGACCACAATAAGTAGCTCCAATGTGTCCACAAATTACTGAGAGTCAACTCCTTCATTTTAAGGCAATCCAAACACATGACCACCACTGTTTTCGTAGAGTCCAAAATGTCACCTCCAGGAAGAATACAAAGAACCGCGTGCATTATTGCCACAGACCACAAAGACTCACCTACATTATTTCTATAAATCATCTCCAGGAATTCCATACATCACCAGAAGACAGTCCAAGCATTCACATAAACCACAGAGCGTTGCCTTCAGTATATCATAAACCACAAAGAAAAATCATATCATCTCCAGGAATTCCTAATGATTCAGACTGTTACAGTAATTCCACTTCCAGAACAGTTTTCTTTTCTTTAATTGACCCAACAAATGCTACTATAATTCTCAAAAACACCTAGTATTTTCCAGCCGCCCATGCCAGAAAAACAAACCCGTTTCCAAATAGCAAATAGCCAAGCTTCTTACCAGAAATGTTATTACAGAAATGTATTAGCGTGGGCGCCTTGACTGTGCCAACGTAAAAGACTTATACAATGTACCTGTCATCGACTCGTATTTCCTTGCTGTGCCTTATTTCCTAAATGATGATTCCATTAGTGGACCTGATCAAGAAAAAAAGGTTTCTGTGCTTGAAGTTCAAAACATTAAAGGGAACATTAAGTGGCATTTGACATGATAAGATAGACAAGCGTATATGACGCGGCGAGCAGACAAATGACGGCGTTCCATTTTTTTCTCTCATTGCCTAAAAGAGTTAATATTCAGCTATGCAACTGATATTTTTCCTCCAGTCAGGACCCAATCAGACTATAGCGACCATTACTGATAAGGAATTACAGTCATAAAACACTTGGCAGCCAGGGGAGTAACTAGAAATCACTGCCCCCCCCCCCTGCAAAACTATTGTTGGGGCCCCCTCCCGCCAAACAAACACCCCCCTCCCCCAGGCTTCCCCTTAAAACAAATGTTATTCTATTGGCTAATGCACCCTTGTGCAAAGAAAAGAAAAAACATAAATAGTTACCTAAGGGTCTGAACTTTTTAAATATGCATTTCAAGGGGGTATACTATGAACATTTTTTAAATTATAAGCTTGTAAATAGTGATGGACGCAAAACTGAAAAAATGCACCTTTATTTCCAAATAAAATATTGGCGCCATACATTGTGATAGGGACAAAATTTACATGGTGTCATAACCGAGACAAACGGGAAAATAAAATACATAGGTTTTAAATATAGTGACGTGGATTATTTTAAAGCTATATTGGACAAAAACTGAGAAATAATGAATTTTTTCCATTTTTTTTCTTATTAATCTTGTTAAAATGCATTTATAAAAGAAATAATTCTTAGCAAAATGTACCACCCAAAGAAAGCCTAATTAGTGGCGGAAAAAAAACACGATATAGATCAATAAATTGTGTTAGGTAGTGATAAAGTTATTAGCGAATGAATGGGAGGTGAAAATTGCTCTGATGCATAAGGTGAAAAATCCCCGCGGTCTGAAATGGTTAAACCATACTGGTCCTTTCTTTCATCATTAGTTTAATTTCACAATAACCTTAAGAAATATTTAATAGGTAAGAACAAAGTTTAGAGTCAATTTAAAATATTTTTCAGGAGAAAAATAAAATGCATTTACATTGATCTTTACATCAGCTCTGAATGAGGGACAAATGAGAAAAAACAGGGACAGAGGGATTGTTGGAAGTGTCAACAGGATTATTACCTAAACTGCAGTATAGTAAAATAACCACAAGATGTCACTGTGTGTAAAACGTGATGATGATCTTTATGGGATTGGTATTCACTCTGTGTTTCTCTCTGTTCTAAGTAAGCTGCATTACCTGATGGGGGTGTATGAGTTATCTCTGCAGTTTTTTTCTTCAGCAAAGAGTTCTAACCGGGGGTCGAGGCTAGTGTTGGGCGAACAGTGTTCGCCACTGTTCGGGTTCTGCAGAACATCACCCTGTTCGGGTGATGTTCGAGTTCGGCCGAACACCTGACGGTGCTCGGCCAAACCGTTCGGCCACATGGCCGAACTAAGAGCGCATGGCCGAACGTTCCCCGAACGTTCGGCTAGCGCTGTGATTGGCCGAACGGGTCACGTGGTTCGGGCCCGAACGCGCTCTGATTGGCCGAACGGTCACGTGGTTCGGGTAAATAAATACCCGAACCACGTCATATCTCCGCCATTTGTCTGTGGGTTTAGCTTTGGGTAGGCAGGCAGGGTAGTTCGCTCTCCAGCCACGCTAGCCAGGGTCCCCCCCAGTCATTGTGTGTCGCTGCTGGGAACAGTAGTACACCGCTCGCTCAGCCACACTATATATAGCATTGTTTACTGCCACTGTGTACCTCGCTCAGCCACGCTATATATATAGCATTGTGTTTTCTGACACTCTGTGTACACGGCTTAGCCTGACTAATATAGCATTGTGTGTACTGCCACTGTGCACCTCGCTCAGCCACGCTATATATAGCATTGTGTGTACTGCCACTGTGCACCTCGCTCAGCCACGCTATATATAGCATTGTGTGTACTGCCACTGTGCACCTCGCTTAGCCACGCTATATATATAGCATTGTGTTTTCTGACACTCTGTGTACACGGCTTAGCCTGACTAATATAGCATTGTGTGTACTGCCACTGTGCACCTCGCTCAGCCACGCTATATATAGCATTGTGTGTACTGCCACTGTGCACCTCGCTCAGCCACGCTATATATAGCATTGTGTGTACTGCCACTGTGCACCTCGCTCAGCCACGCTATATATAGCATTGTGTGTACTGCCACTGTGCACCTCGCTCAGCCACGCTATATATATAGCATTGTGTTTTCTGACACTCTGTGTACACGGCTTAGCCTGACTAATATAGCATTGTGTGTACTGCCACTGTGCACCTCGCTCAGCCACGCTATATATAGCATTGTGTGTACTGCCACTGTGCACCTCGCTCAGCCACGCTATATATAGCATTGTGTGTACTGCCACTGTGCACCTCGCTCAGCCACGCTATATATAGCATTGTGTGTACTGCCACTGTGCACCTCGCTCAGCCACGCTATATATATAGCATTGTGTTTTCTGACACTCTGTGTACACGGCTTAGCCTGACTAATATAGCATTGTGTGTACTGCCACTGTGCACCTCGCTCAGCCACGCTATATATAGCATTGTGTGTACTGCCACTGTGCACCTCGCTCAGCCACGCTATATATAGCATTGTGTGTACTGCCACTGTGCACCTCGCTCAGCCACGCTATATATAGCATTGTGTGTACTGCCACTGTGCACCTCGCTCAGCCACGCTATATATATAGCATTGTGTTTTCTGACACTCTGTGTACACGGCTTAGCCTGACTAATATAGCATTGTGTGTACTGCCACTGTGCACCTCGCTCAGCCACGCTATATATAGCATTGTGTGTACTGCCACTGTGCACCTCGCTCAGCCACGCTATATATAGCATTGTGTGTACTGCCACTGTGCACCTCGCTCAGCCACGCTATATATATAGCATTGTGTCTACTGCCACTGTGCACCTCGCTCAGCCACGCTATATATATAGCATTGTGTTTTCTGACACTCTGTGTACACGGCTTAGCCTGACTAATATAGCATTGTGTGTACTGCCACTGTGCACCTCGCTCAGCCACGCTATATATAGCATTGTGTGTACTGCCACTGTGCACCTCGCTCAGCCACGCTGTATATAGCATTGTGTGTACTGCCACTGTGCACCTCGCTCAGCCACGCTATATATAGCATTGTGTTTTCTGACACTCTGTGTACACGGCTTAGCCTGACTAATATAGCATTGTGTGTACTGCCACTGTGCACCTCGCTCAGCCACGCTATATATAGCATTGTGTTTACTGCCACTCTGTGTACACCGCTCAGCCAGACTATATACCGTTGTTTACTGACACTCTGTGTACACCGCTCAGCCAGACTATATACCATTGTTTACTGACACTCTGTGTACACGGCTCAGCCTGACTATAAAGCATTGTGTGTACTGCCACTGTGCACCTCGCTCAGCCACGCTATATATAGCATTGTGTTTTCTGACACTCTGTGTACACGGCTTAGCCTGACTATATAGCATTGTGTGTACTGCCACTGTGCACCTCGCTCAGCCACGCTATATATAGCATTGTGTTTACTGCCACTCTGTGTACACCGCTCAGCCAGACTATATACCGTTGTTTACTGACACTCTGTGTACACCGCTCAGCCAGACTATATACCATTGTTTACTGACACTCTGTGTACACGGCTCAGCCTGACTATAAAGCATTGTGTGTACTGCCACTGTGCACCTCGCTCAGCCACGCTATATATAGCATTGTGTTTTCTGACACTCTGTGTACACGGCTTAGCCTGACTATATAGCATTGTGTGTACTGCCACTGTGCACCTCGCTCAGCCACGCTATATATAGCATTGTGTTTACTGCCACTCTGTGTACACCGCTCAGCCAGACTATATACCGTTGTTTACTGACACTCTGTGTACACCGCTCAGCCAGACTATATACCATTGTTTACTGACACTCTGTGTACACGGCTCAGCCTGACTAATATAGCATTGTGTGTACTGCCACTGTGCACCTCGCTCAGCCACGCTATATATAGCATTGTGTTTTCTGACACTCTGTGTACACGGCTTAGCCAGACTATATAGCATTGTGTGTACTGCCACTCTGTGTACACCGCTCAGCCAGACTATATAGCATTGTGTTTACTTCCACTCTGTGTCTGCTGGGCCTGGGAACAGTAGTACACCGCTCACCCGCCACTGTATAGCATTGTGCTCTGTGTCGCTGCTGGGAATAGTGGTACTGTATAGCATTTCTGTGCTGCCACTGTACTGCTGCCAGTCAGCGTGTACTGTAAGGATAAGTGAAATGAGGAAGAAATCCGGTGAAAGAGGAAGGGGCAAGGGAAGAGGTGTTTCCCCTGACGGTTCACGTACAGGCCACAGGGGAGCACCCAAGAAAACCCACTCAATACCGCCCATGTTGTCCAGGACAACAACCCTCACAAATCCAAAAGAACAGGACCAGATAATTACTTGGATGACCTCTCAAGCGTCCAGCAGTGGGTTAAGCAGCACCAGCACATCACGCACGAGGTCCGAGTCCTCAGCCAGTTACAAGGAGCCAGTGGGCACAAAGCTGACACAACCGGCAGCGACACCACGCACACAACTGCCAGATAACCAGTCCTATGAATTACCTCAGGACACAATGGGGTATTCGCAGGAGCTATTCCCAGCCCAACAAACTTCCACCTATGAAAGGTCAATGGAGGAACAGCCAGAAATGTTGTGCCCGGATTCACAACCATTAACTGTGGGAAATGCACCGCGCACTGAAATACAAGGCGAGTCCGAGGAGGACTTGGAAACCCAAATCCCAGAGCAAGTTGGGCAGGAGGGGTTGCAATTGCAGGAGGTCGGCCGACAAGATCTGGAAGACGACGTTGGAGTGAGCTGCGCAGAGGTTGTTCTGGGGAGCTCTACTCCACGGCGGCGGCCCCCCACAATGACATATGACGAGTTTGAGGAGATGGAAGAGGAGGGTATGGACAATGTGGACAGAGACCCAGATTTTATTTGTGAACGAGAACATCGCCGTCGTAGCAGCAGCACAGATGAGTCTGTTGAAGAACCCACTGCTGCACGAGTTCGCCTTGTGCCACAAGGTAGGCGGCGCGCAATTTCAGGCACCACAAGCGTGGAAGTTAGAGTGAGAGGCAAAGGAGGAGGAAACAGAAATCGCCAGCAAGGAGGCAGGTGCTCCAAAGTCTGGGCTTTCTTTGAAGACTGCACTGAGGATGTTACCATGGCGATTTGCAAGGTGTGCAAGACTCGCCTGAGCAGGGGGAAAAGTATTAACAACCTCTCCACCACCAGCATGAGCCGCCACATGCTATCCAAACATCCCACTCTGTGGGCAAACGCGGCAGGACAGGGTACCAGCAACACTGCCTCCCTTGGGTTCACCAGACTCACCACCAGACCCGCCTCAGCAGCAGCAGTAGCCCAGCCATTGCGTGGTTCACAACATTCACAAACATCAGACGACGCTGACACTGTCACTTTCCGGAGTAGTGCTCTTGAGGTCTCCCAGTGTTCATCAAACACAACAACCAACAGCCCTTCCGTGTGCAGCGCTACGGTTCAGTTGTCTGTGTCGGAGATGTTTGAGCGCAAGAGGAAATTGCCAGCAAATGACCCCCGGGCCGTGGCAGTAACAGCCAGCATAGCCAAGCTTCTGGCCTGCGAAATGCTGCCATATCGAGTGGTGGAGACAAACAGCTTCAAGGGCATGATGTCAGTGGCCATCCCACGTTACGTGGTTCCCAGCCGCTACCACTTTGCGCGCTCTGCAGTGCCTGAGTTGCATGAGCACGTGGTCAGCAAAATAACCCGAAGCTTGAAGAATGCCGTTGCCTGCAAGGTTCACCTCACCACTGACACCTGGACGAGTGCGTTCGGCCAGGGTCGATACATCTCCCTTACCGCGCACTGGGTGAACCTTGTGGAGCCTGGCAGCGATTCCTCACCTGCTACGGCGCGGGTGTTGCCCACGCCGCAAACAGCTGCACCGCCGTCCCTCCCACTGGATAACAACAGCAGCACCTACCTCTCTGACTCCTTCTCCTCCAACGCATCTCAAAGCTGTACCTCTTTCGGAAACGCTAACCCAGCAGCAGTAGGATCGTGGAAGCAGTGCAGCACAGCTGTTGGCATGCGTCAGCAAGCGTTGCTGAAGCTGATCTGCCTTGGGGATAAGCAGCACACAGGGGAGGAAATTTGGAGGGGAATAAAGGAACAGACGGATTTGTGGCTGGCACCGCTGGACCTGAAACCGGGCATGGTTGTGTGTGATAATGGGAGTAATCTCATTCGCGCTTTAAGGTTGGCTAAGCTGACACACATCCCTTGCCTGGCGCACGTGATGAACCTAGTAGTTCAGCGGTTCCTGAGGACATACCCAGGCGTGGCCGATCTTCTGTTGAAGGTGCGTCGAGTGGCCAAACATTGTAGAAATTCCAGTACTGCTTCGGGGGCACTCGCCAAGATGCAGGAGCGCTTCAATCTCCCCCACCATCGCTTGCTGTGTGATGTCCCTACGCGCTGGAATTCTACGCTGCACATGCTAGCACGCTTTTGTGAGCAGAAGAGTGCAGTGGTCCAGTACATGACGGCGAGGTACCGAGGCGCATCCGGACAGCTGCCAAGCTTCTGTGGATCCGATTGGGCCAACATGTTGGACCTCTGCCAAGTCCTCCAAAATTTTGAGCAATCCACGTTGCTTGTGAGCAGTGACAACTCTTCAGTCAGCATTACCATACCACTGCTGTGTTTACTGAAGAGGTCGATGTTAAAAATCAAGGAAACAGCTGTCATGATGCAACTGGGGGAATCTGAAGGAGAAAACGATCAGCGTGATGGTACCAACATCAGGCCATCCGCCTCAGGGAACGCTGGCCCCAGCAGCTATGACGAAGAAGAGGAGGAGGAACAGCTGGAGTTGGAGCAGGAATTTCATGCCACCACTGACGAGGGCCAGAGCGGTGCACGTTGGACTTCCACAATTCAACGCGAATGGTCAGCAGAAGCAGACCAGGAGGAAGGTGACGACTATGATGCATCACAACAACTATCACAACGCTCACAAGAGGATGATGAGGATTCTGGTAGGACTCTGGCACACATGGCTCAATTCATGCTAGACTGCATTGAACGTGACCCACGCATTGTGCGCATTCTGGACAACACCAATTACTGGGTTTATACCCTTCTGGATCCACGGTACAAACACAATGTTCCAAAACTGCTTGAAGAAAGAGTCAGACAGGTCAAAATGGAAGAATACCAGCAGGCCCTTGTGGAGACTTTAGAGAGGAGATTGACATCCTCCCCCTCCTCTAGCCAGTTGTACGCAGACAGACTGACTTCCGCAAACCCAGGACGACCAGGAGGGCAGCAAACAACGCAAGCCGCAGCTAGTACCCAAAAGGGAACGGTATCGGCAGTGTCCTTGGAGTGGGAAAATTTTCTGACACCCATGCAGCAGCAGCCCACTGAACAGCAAGCGTGCAGATCCACCTCCAACACCGATCGCCTGGAGAAGATGGTCAAGGACTACATGTCAGATGACGTAGCTGTGTCGAACAATCCATCTGCACCCTTCAACTATTGGGTATCGAAGCTAGACACCTGGCACGAACTGGCAATGTACGCAATAGAGGTGCTGGCTTGCCCGGCAGCCAGCGTTATGTCGGAACGCTGTTTCAGTGCTGCCGGAGGCATCGTCACAGATCGGCGTATCCGCCTCTCTACAGAAAATGCAGACCGTCTGACTCAAATTAAAATGAATCAATCCTGGATTGGAAATGACTACGCAACACTCCAGGACCCCAACCAAGTAACATGACCAATGAACATCTGGGATGGTGTAGCGTTTCCGGTCCCTGTTTATTGAACCTCTCATCTGTATTACATTTATGACTGCATGGCGGCAAAAAGCATTGCTGCTATATCCGCACGCTTTTTGTCCTCATGCAAGGCCTGGGTTGTTGTGTCTCAAAAACCGTGGCCTTCTCCTCCTGCGCCTGCTCCTGTTCCATCACGTCTGCTGCTGCTGGGTTAGCGTTGCCGCGTGGTCCCTGTTTATTGAACCACTTATCTTTATTACATTTATGACTGCATGGCGGTACAAAGCATGCTATCCGCACGCTTCTTGCCCTCGTGCAAGGCCTGGGTTGTTGTGTCTCACAAAGCGTGGCCTTCTCCTCCTGCGCCTCCTCCTGTTCCATCACGTCTGCTGCTGCTGGGTTAGCGTTGCCGCGTGGTCCCTGTTTATTGAACCACTTATCTTTATTACATTTATGACTGCATGGCGGTACAAAGCATGCTATCCGCACGCTTCTTGCCCTCTTGCAAGGCCTGGGTTGTTGTGTCTCACAAAGCGTGGCCTTCTCCTCCTGTGCCTCCTCCTGTTCCATCACGTCTGCTGCTGCTGGGTTAGCGTTGCCGCGTGGTCCCTGTTTATTGAACCACTTATCTTTATTACATTTATGACTGCATGGCGGTACAAAGCATGCTATCCGCACGCTTCTTGCCCTCATGCAAGGCCTGGGTTGTTGTGTCTCACAAAGCGTGGCCTTCTCCTCCTGCGCCTCCTCCTGTTCCATCACGTCTGCTGCTGCTGGGTTAGCGTTGCCGCGTGGTCCCTGTTTATTGAACCACTTATCTTTATTACATTTATGACTGCATGGCGGTAAAAAGCATGCTATCCGCACGCTTTTTGTCCTCATGCAAGGCCTGGGTTGTTGTGTCTCACAAAGCGTGGCCTTCTCCTCCTGCGCCTCCTCCTGTTCCATCACGTCTGCTGCTGCTGCTGCTGCTGGGTTAGCGTTGCCGGTCCTTGTTTATGGAACCTCTTATCTTTATTACATTTATGACTGCATGGCGGTACAAAGCATGCTATCCGCACGCTTCTTGCCCTCATGCAAGGCCGGGGTTGTTGTGTCTCACAAAGCGTGGCCTTCTCCTCCTGCGCCTCCTCCTGTTCCATCACGTGTGCTGCTGCTGGGTTAGCGTTACCGGTCCCTTTTCCTGGAACCTCTTATATGTATTACATTTATGACTGCATGCCGACAAAAAACATGTTACCTGTGCAAAGAAAACAGACATTTCCCGCATTTAAAAGACAGTTTTCCCTTTGAAACTTTAAAATCGATTTTCTCAAAAACTATAAGCTCTTTTTGCTAATTTTTTTTTCCTCTTGTACCCACTCCCAAGGTGCACATACCCTGTAAATTTGGGGTATGTAGCATGTAAGGAGGCTTTACAAACCACAAAAGTTCGGGTCCCCATTGACTTCCATTATGTTCGGAGTTCGGGTCGAACACCCGAACATCGCGGCCATGTTCGGCCTGTTCGGCCCGAACCCGAACATCTAGATGTTCGCCCAACACTAGTCGAGGCCTGCGTGAATGCGGATGGACGAAGTCCACCTACTTTTTTTTGGAGAATAGACGTTGTCCACCCTTGCATGTGGAGGTGTGGCAGGCTGGCAGCGCAGTGAAGGGGAAATGGTGGGTACAGCGGTGTGGAAGGGGCGACGTCTCCCCCCTTCCCTCCCCTTGAGGCTCCACCTCCCTCACTCTCCCCTCCAGAACTAAACATTTGCAGCGGCTGGCAGCAGGCATCAGTGGGCGGGGACTTACCTCCTCCTCATTTCAAGTGTCGGAAGAAGTTCTGCGTGCCGCTGCTCTGGTCTAGACCAGACTAGCGGCAATGCAGAGTTTCAACTCCCGCCGAAATGAGGAGGTAAGTCCCCGCCCACTGATGCCCGCTGCAAATGTTTAGTTCTGGAGGGGAGAGCGTGGAAAGGGGAGCCCCAAGGTGAGGGAAACATCCCCCCTTCCCCACCTCTGTGCCCACCACTCCCCCTTCACTGCGCTGCCATACCTCCTTCTGGGGACACCTGGCTACATATACTAGACTGGACACCTATACACCTGGCTATACACCTGGCTATACTGGGGACACCTATACACCTGGCTTCATATACTGGGGACACCTATACACCTGGCTACATATACTGGGGACACCTATACACCTGGCTACATTTACTGGGGACACCTATACACCTGGCTACATATACTGAGGACACCTATACACCTGGCTATACTGGGGACACCTATACACCTGGCTACATATACTGGGGACACCTATACACCTGGCTATACTGGGGACACCTATACACCTGGATACATATACTGGGGACACCTATAGACCTGGCTACATATACTGAGGATACATATAGACACCTGGCTACATATACTGGGGACACTCATAGACCTGGCTAACTATTCTGGGTACACCCATAGACCTAATTACATATACTGGGGACACCTATAGACCTGGCTACTTATATTCTAGGGACATCTATACACCTGGCCACCTATTCTGGGGACAGCTATACACCTGGCCACCTATTCTGGGAATATCTATACACCTGGCCACCTAGTCTGGGGACATCAATACACCTGGCTACCTATTCTGGGGATATCTATACACCTGGCTACTTATACTGGGGACACCTATAGACCTGGCTAGCTATACTGGGGGTATCTATTTTGGGGGAACTGCTGTCAGATCTGTATTTTCGGGAACTGCTGCCAGATTGTGTATGTTTGGGGGACCACTGCTGCCAGATTATATGTATTTTGGGTGATACGTGTATTTTGGGTGATCCGCTGCCAGGTTACGCTTATTTTGGGGAACTGCTTCCAGATTATGTGTATGTTGGGGGAACTGCTGCTGCCAAATTATGTTTATTTTGGGGGAACCACTGCCATATTATCTGTATTTTGGAGGAACCTGATTACGTGTATTTTTGGTGAAATGCTGTCAGATTAGATCTATTTTTGGGGGATACACTACAGCAGAGCTCAAACACCCCTGGCAGACCTTTTACACCACTGCTAAGGTAATTTATATTTGGCCCCACCCATGACCACGCCCACATTCTACTGCTTGACCACGCCCATTTTCAGCTAAAATACCCTCAGTATACAGTAGGTAGGTAGCCAGGTATAGATGCTCCCAGTATGGTAGGTAGCCAGGTATAGGTGCCCCCAGTATAGGTTGGCCAGGCACTCTCTTCACTTCCTGTTTCTGCCTGGTGCTCTCCCCACACTTTTGCCACCTGAGGAAGTTGCCTCACTTGGCATCATGGGCGGACCAGGACTGCGTATTGAACTATCTTTGTTATGTTCTCTGTACAGCACTACAGAAGTTGTTTGTCCATATAACAAAAAAAAATAAATAAAAATAAACTTCACGTCTGCATTACTGACTAGAGGGTCACTTTGCAGAAAGCGTTAATACAGCATTAAGTAGGTCCGTTCGATAGGTCCACATCCACCCCTTGGAGCGGTTACTCATCCATGTAGCTCAGTGTTTATTTGGTTGTGACGAGAAGCAGAGCTAAAGAACTGATTACACCGCGTAGAACCGCGGAGCGCAACCTTAAGGAACGTCCCCGCAGAAGTTCCTTTTTCATGTTTCGAGCGGTAGCTGCTTCCGACAAAACCACATTGAAATCAAACAGGATTATGAGACCCCTGAGTGGCAGTCGCAGCAGGCGCACCCCATACATTACGCCTTAATTGTCTGCTGAGTGAATGAGCTTCAAAGCCCAGAAGGAACAAGTGATCTGTTTCAGGAGCAAACGTTCCTTCAGACATAATTCAATTAATGCCACATCCTGCTTCCCATCTGATGCTGCTGCTGCCTTTCTTGTGGGAAGCAGGTTAAGTCCAGCCGACAGAAGGAAGGCAGAGGGATGCATCTGGCTTTTCTGTGCGCAGGTTTCTCGCTGTGAGTCAGTGTGAGTGGCATTCAGATGAGAAACAGGCCCGCATTATTCCAGGCGTCCTTCTTGGGCCTCTGAGGCCCTTCCAGTTCTCCAGATGTGAGGGACATCACCAGGTGTTCTTGTCCGGAGGTTGCATGTGAAGAACGCGAAGATGTACAGTATCTTCAGACACGGCATTAGTTGTTGCTTTTTATCGCTTCTGCTTTTCCCAGAGAATGTTAAAGTAGAACTGAAGTCCAATGAAAGAAATGGCCCATGTAGCAATGTAATGGTAGTAACATTTTTTTAGAAGTTCTACTTTAACCCTTTCCAATCCAATGGTGTTCAGATGGAACAGAAGTGCCAATCCTAGCAAGAGAAGGCGCCACACTTGCTAAGATTTGCACAGCAGCTACTCCTGTTTTACTGCCTGAGGAAGTGGACGTAGTCACACAAAACGTATCGCAACTTTTAGAGTACACAATAAATGTTTTTGATGACAAATCTCTTGCTCAATCTTCTATGAGGAGGTAAGTGCTATGTCCTACGTTTTTACTGATTTTTATTTATTTTAATCTGATTAGTACCTCTGTTCCATCTGTATACCATATATCAAGTCCACCATTGGTGAACCAATCTTACCCCGGTTCTTCCTAAATCTGCAGAGAGCGACATCTTAAAGGGAACCAGAGATGAACGTTTCACACAAAATAAACATATCAGTCGATAGCTTGTAAAGAATAAATGCTCTACCTGATAATTTCGCCGCTGGTGTGCCTTTTTTAGTGTTTTTTATCCATTATTGCTCCAGGAAAAATCAAATATGGTCGCCGGCTCATATCCCTTCTGCTTCCGGGTTATGAGTAGTTCTGGATGTGCTGTCTAGGCTATATGAGACTAGGCTGCTATCTAGACTATATGAGAAAGGCTGCTGCAGCCTTTCATCTGTGTGCTTTCATTTTGGTATGATGTGCAGCTGCCTGTAGGAAGTGTCTCTCATAGGAATGAAACTGCAGTCATCATCATTATCTATGCAGACAGAGTGCACACAGAGCACACAGATCATATTGCAGCCACACTTGTCTGTTTCAGAGATTCTCTCTCAGCAGCAGCAGCCCCTCCTATGTCATCACAGCTCTCAGTATGCAAAGCAGGAAATCTGAGCCAGGAGGTGGCAGGTTTGGGCTTGAAAAGACTCCACAGAAGAGTGACTCAGCTATAATGATTCCTGGTCAAACCTAGACTGAGCCAGTCGGGGATTCTTATCACAGCTGATAATAGACTAATTAAGCAGATAAAAATGAAACTAAAAGCAGGGTAGGTGTTTACTGTCATGTTCCCACTGATAAATGTAATAAAATACATGAGGGTGCTTCGTCTCTGGTTCTCTTTAAAGAGAATCTGTACTGTCCGATTTGTACAATAAAAAAGATACCAATCAAGTTACTGTGATCTCCTGAATTCCTCTTTGCCGTTTCTGCTGCTCCTCACCGCAATCCTGGCTCTTAATCGCCAGTTTTAGGCAGTGTTTACAAACAAAAAACATGGCCGCTAACCAGGAAGTGATGTATGTATATATATATATATATATATATATATATATATATATATATACATATCCGCCCAGCGGATCTCTCAGAAACAGCCAAATCAGTCTGCAGACAGACTGTACACATGCCGGACTGTCGCTGGAACGCCCACCCAGCGGGAGGTGACGATGGACCCGTCGTTGCCTGCAGTCCGGCGTGTGCACAGACCTTTACTTTGACGTCATTATTCAAAACAGGCCATAAAAAAGGAAAAATTCAGTCCTAGCATAAAATCCAAGACTTTAGAGATTAGATCAAACAGCCCTTAAATACTAAACAAATTAGTTTGTACACTTTGGTTACAAAGGAGAAGGAAAATGCCAGAAACTCCAGCAGGTTAAATGCCTTGATTTAATTAGGTTCTTTCATAGAAACGTGTATCGGTTACAGTGCAATGGGGGAACATGTTTGCGATAAATCACAGAGATAGGGGAAGGAGCACTTAAGAATGTCCTAATGCAGTCAGGAATTACAGGAAAACACATACAGCAATAACCCTTCCAGGAACCTGAAATAACATTTCCAACGGGGTCAGGAGAGTTTTGGACTTTGCGCATGGAAAAACGATAATGTCATCTACCCAGGACATGCTTAGGGGCTGCTTATCTGATGTAAATCTAAATGAGCCTGGTCACAGAGCTGCTTCCACAGGGGCTGTTTATTAACGGCCATGCAAACGCCATAGGTCATTTTTTTATGTGTTCATGTTATTCATTTACTGTACCGAGGGCCGAGACATTCCACAGAGGAGTAAATGGAACCACCCGCGTCCCATTCTGTGGTCTCCAGTGCAGTCATATAGAGGGAATGGTTTATGGGGATGTTAGGAGATTTCGATGTTAGTTGTGATTTCGAAAAAGAGCACATTTCCACAGTGCATTGTGGGTCATTTCCTGTTGGTGGTGGGGTAGTTCTGACATCATGTGAGCATGGTTCCAACCTCAACATTTTTACTAGATTGATCCAATTCAAGTCAGTCATGGTACTTGACAATTCTAAGCTGCATCTAGACTTCACCAGAAGGGGGAGCAGGGTGGGTTTTGGTGCCAAAGGGGGGAGCAGCAGGCGCAAAGGGGGGAGAGAAGAATGCAGAGAGCCTGCAACTAATGGACAATTTTGGCCCCGCCCTAGGCGCTAATGCAAATATCGGCTGCACAGCGAGTGCAGTGATTGGCCCTGTAACAGAGCCATTTCCCACCCTGCAAGACCATTGGCTCCAATAGAAACATAAGTTGCCATACTTCTCCCCCATAGCCTGGGTGTGGCATGGAGCTGGGGGACATCAGAGTACATGGGAACAGCACAGGAAAGAAGAGGATGTATCTGTAGAAGGACATGGGACAGCGGAAGACATAGTGGACACATAGGGGGCAGCAGAAGACACAGGGACATATGTGGGACAGCGGGGACACAGGGGCACATGGGGGACAAAAGAACACGCATAAAAGACACCTATCCACAGAAGCGATGAATCAGATTCCAAACTAGTCACCATGGCCAAGACCAAAGAACTGTTGAAGGGTTTCAGGGACAAGATTGTAGACCTGCACAAGCCTGGACCAGGATACAAGATTATCACCAAGCAACTTAGTGAGAAGGTGGAAACTGTTGACACGATAATTCCAAATAAAAGGAAACACAAAATGACTGTCACTCCCCCTCGGTCTGGGGTTCCATGCAAGATCTCACCTTGTGCAGGTGCAATGATCATGAGAATGGCGATGAAACAGCCCAGAACTATACGGGGGATATTTGTCAATGATCTCATGGCAGATGGGACTCTAGCCAGTTGCCACCAAGAAAACAATTGACAACACTCTACGCTGTGAAGGACTCAATTCCTGCAAGGTCCCCCTGCTCAAGACAGCACATGTACAGGCCCATCTGCAGTTTGCTAATGCATACCTGAATTATCCTGAGGATGACTGGGTGAAAGTGTTGCTTTCAGATGAGACTAAAATTGAACTCTTTGGCCTCAATGACCCCAAGAACGCCATCCCTACTGTCAAACATGGAAGTGGACACATTATGTTTTGGCTTTTGGGTGTGTTTTTCTGCTAAGGGGACAGGACACCTTCATAGCATCAAAGGGAGTATAGGTGGGGCCATGTACCGTCAAATCTTGGGTGAGCACCCTCTTCCCTCACTCAGGGCATGGGTTATACAGCATGACAATAACCCAAAACACATGGCCATGGAAACAAAGGAATGGCTCAAGAAGAAGTACATGAAGGTCCTGTACTTGCCTAACCAGTCTCCAGACCTTAATCCAAAAGTAAATCTTTGGGGAGAGCTGGAGGTTCAATTTGTCAAACATCAGCCTTGAAACCTTACTGACTTGAAGAGGATCTGCTAAGAAAAGTGGGCCTAAATCCCTCCTGAGATGTGTGCAAACCTGGTGGCCAACTACATGAAATGTCTGACCTCTGTGATTGCCAACAGGTACTAAGTCATCTTTTGATAGGGATTAAATAATGATTTCACTCATTACAATGCTCATCAAGCTCTTTAGAACACTGGGCTTTTTAAGAGTTCTTTTGTTCTTATTCTGTCTAGCACAGCTACAATAAACACTAAAATTACAGACTGGTCATTTCTTGGTCAGAGGGCAAACAAGCAATATTAGCAGGGGATCAAATAGTTCTTTCCCTCGCTGTATTCTCTTCTAGGAGATCAGATTACACCAAATTAAATTCATTAAGTTTTAGTAAGTTATTGAAAAAAACGTAATTTATAGACAGGAAGAGGCAGGCTTGCCCCAATGTACCCTCCTATCACCCTCCCATTCACTCCTCTTACCCACCCCATTCACTCCCTTCCGGGGGTGGGGAAGAGGAGGGAATGGGAGGGAGATAGAAGGGAACATCACAGTAAGCCTGTCTGAAAATGTAACTTAAGGGACCCGTGAGATGGTAGACTAGTGCTAATTTATAAACAATTGTTCAAAACGGAAGCGTCAGATAAGGATAAAATAGGTTAAAAAAACTTTAAAAAGGGTGAGGAAGTGGTGGACTTACCTCCCACATGCAGTCTACTTGTGGGAGGTACTGTAAGTCCACCACTTCCTCCTCCTTTTTAAACGTTTTTTAACTATTTTATCCATATCTGGCGCCTCCGTTTTGAACAATTGTTTATTCTGAGTGTCCATTCTTGGTGAAGGGGCGTTACCCCCTTTTTTCTACTTCTATGGAGAGCGACATTTTTAACCCGAGTGGAGTCGGGTCTAATCTCCCCACCTGCCTACTGAGTGGTTACCACTCACCTTTGTGAGTATATCCTCATATATTTACTCTTATGACCAATTGGTTTGACATACTGCACTATTGGGGCTCTCGATCTGCTGTTTTTCAAGTAGAGTTAAGTTATACTTACCTGGGGCTTCCTCCAGCCCCATAAGTACTGTGGCCTCCCTTGCCATCCTCCTCAGCCCCACCATTAAGCCACCATGACTTCCAGTATTCTGGACAGTTGACGCCTTCTGCGCATGTGTGGCTTGGCCACGCGCACACCCCTTATTGCGCAGGCTCAGAACTCTCCAGGGGATGGGAGCACACGGCCGAGCCATGCATGCTCAGGACTCAGGAGCCCTCGACAAGCTGCGACTGACTGGATTACCTGGAGACATATCACCAGAAGGGGGTGCCTGAAGAGGATGGTGAGGGAAGTCACGGTGCTTATGGGGCTACAGGAAGCCCCAGGTAAGTATAAATTAGCGCTAGTGTACCATTCCTGGTACACTTTAAGTCAAAGTTTTCAAGGAGTGAATATGGGGGCCAGGGGGGACGAGAAGAGGAATGAATAACACAGAGAGGTATGTGGATCCAGCATGAACGTACCTTTCTACTTAACTTAGGTAGCTTTGCTTCAGGTCAGGTATCAACCCTCTGCAACTCTCCCATCCTCTTCACCTGAGGCCATCTGTAAAGGCAGACCTAAAATGTAACTTTCTCAGAACAAGACTCTTCATATGACTCAGCAGTTCATGTTCCTCACTTTGCTGAGCAGTTGGCATTTGAAGCGGAGGAAATGGAGTGGCCAGTATCTCTGAAGATTTATTGTCTGTTGAACAAGTCATTTTTGGAATTTAAATACCTAAGAAAAAAAAACCACGCCTATGAAGAAACTGGTGTTACTTAGATTGTGGTAGAATGATGAACAGCGTGACGCTGACTTGCGCTGGACTCACTCGGAACACTTTCCAAGCTGCTCTTGGTGTCGCAAGCCCGGAGGTGTAGTTTGAGAAATAATGTTGGGAATGATATTCCCAGCCCTGAATGTGGAATGCTGCCGTTTCAGCTGTTTTTTTTTAAACAAGACACATTATTCTTCAAAGATCCGTATGGGGCCAATGCAGCCAAACGCCAAAGTACACAGTTATAAGAACCCACGGTCAGTGGTGTAACTACAATTCATATGGCCTCTGGGTGGAACTTTGATGGCCCTCTTCCCTTGCCTCCCTGGTCTTGAGGCCCATCTCACAAGGGTCATAAAACCAGTGTGGGCATCATGATCGTCACACCCAGGGCCGGCCTTAGGTTTCAAAGCGCCCTGAGCGTAACCAAATTTTGGTGCCCCCCCCCATCGTCTTTGCACGACCACTCACACGTGCCCATGTGCAAGATCCCCTTTAGGGCTTGATTCACAAAAGAGTGCTAACTGTTAGCACGGCCGTTTTCGCACGAATTTTACGCGCTCAAGAATTTTCGCACAAAATGATAACGGTTTTCGCGCGCAAACGCGAATTTTCATGCGAAATCGATAAACCGTTATCGTTTAGCGCAAAAAAAATGCGATTGCGCGCAATGCGAAAATTCGTGCGAAAACGCCTGTGCTAACAGTTAGCACTCTTTTGTGAATCAAGCCCTTAGTGTATATAGGCAGATCCCTTTTGGTGTATATAGGCAGATCCCCCCCCTCCTTAGTGTATACAGGCATAACAGATTCCCTTTTAGTGTATATAGCTCGACAGATAAATAGTGTATAGTATACAAGCAGATCCCCTTTGTCCTCTATAGGCCCCCACACAAACACACACACTTTTCTGCTTGTAGCTGGGGAGAGAAGATGGCCAGGAGTTTGTAGTGACAAGCAGGTCTCTCTCTGATTAGTGCGCAGCGCAGACATCGCCTGTGAGCAAGGGGTGGTGCTACTGGCATGCACGGCTCACACAGACTCACCAAGAGGCAGCACCCCCGGCGGCACCAGGGGGCGGAGCTACCACTTGCAGCAGCCACATACGGACCCGAAGCCCACAGCCAGCAGGTAAAAATGTGGCCAGGGCCAGTTTAATGCACATCATGTGCGCCCCCCTGGAAGCCGGCGCCCTGAGTGACCGCTCCGGTCGCTCAGGTCAAAGGCCCGCTATGGTTACACCCATAACAAGTGTAGCCACAAAATTACCTGATCTGAAGTATAGTCCCTCGCATTGAAGGAAGGGAAGGTTAGTAGTTGGGGACCCCCACAGTTCTTCCCTCCCCGCCATTACACTCTCCCCTCTAGTTAAGCCCCTAACTACGGCACATCTTCCTCTTGAGAAAAATGGACATGGTTATTTTGGGCCCATCAGTTTTGGCACCAACTAACTCTTCAAACTTGTGGAAACAAATGGTGAGTCATTGCTCTTGCCTGCCCACATTATGATTTGATCAGCAAGCAATATGAGTCTGCACCACCTTCATATCAAACATCTTAGTTTATTATATAAAGAAGTTTACATTAAAACAACTGTTGGGCTCCTGCCCTTCTTCAAAACCACCACCAATCAGATTACATATCTTAATGAGAAGACCTGATGGGAGACTGCTCAACTACTATGCATGTCCCTTCAACTCAAGTCAGCAATCCTATTGGTCGGCACCTTTCTCCAAAATATAGAGGTAGCATACCCCAAAACCTTTAATAATATGGTTCTTAAATATCTCACCTACAAGATGCATGAAGAGAAACCAGCTGATGCAGGCACGTTCCCATGGGTGCCAATCCTGAGTATGCCCCAAACTTGCATACATGCAAAGTATCATCACTCACCAGGAAGCCATCAACCAATCATGAAGTGGCATATCCTTAGACAACAGTGCCGACCAATCCTAAAACCACGCCCACATTATACCATCTACTTCCTGGTATGCGATGATGATTTGATGCAACAAATGAGGACAACAAATCCTAAGCACCTAATTGCAGACACATTTACCGATACTTAATGTAGCCAGGTTTGCTAAATCACTTATCATATCCCAAATCTAAATGCCTGGAGATGCCTTTGAAAGGCTCACATTATTCCTACCTGGCACTCTTGCTGCATACTATATATATTATCCAGTAAGGAATGCCCGACGTGCGTTTCGCAGCGCTGTGCCACTTCTTCAGAGCCTATTTAACTTTTGTCAATCTGCATCAAAATTCAGATTCCACTCACCATCAGCCTGGATAAAAGCAAATCAATTACATGCAGATGTAAACGAGAATCTGGGAGCAGAGATACACTAGTGTACGCAAGTTGAACAGTGCAGGGAGATCCCATCCTTCGATGTAGGTATATGCCTGAACTGTGTGAACGAGGTGCTCAATAAAAATTGTATTTCACCTTGCTGCAAGTCTGATCTCAAATTTTTATTTGGCAATGTGGTCTGATCAGTCAATTCAGTTCATTACAATAATGCAGACATGTCCAAAGTCCAGCCCAGGGGCCCAACGAGCCATTTCTGGTGGACCCCAAAGCTTTATACAGTTGTTAATTCGATGCGGCTCACAGCCATAGCTGCTGTGCCCAGACGCTCCTGATTAGTAGCTGCCACAGTTGCCACTGCGGTATATGGGTTATTTCCCGCTGAAATTTTTTATGTGACAAGATGTCACAGGCATAGTGTACCGAACGGCATCCATCAAAAATTGTGTTTAAAGCGGACCCTGAACTCAAAACTTCCACTGTAAAATATATGCAACAGCATAATAACCTTTAAAGAAAAACCTTTCTTTGTTACAGCTGATACAAATCCTGCAATAAACCTGCAGTGTGTCTACTTGCTGCTTTCATGGAAGCAGACATATTGTTAACATCCTGTGTTTTTAAATGAGCTTATCTGCTGTGGCAGTCAGGTGCCACAGGGGAGAGATCAAATTACAACTTGTGATTAGACAGAAATGAGGGGGAATTAGACAGGCTAAACTCTCTAAATACATACAGGATGCATTTCTCTGTTTTCCTTGTGTCCTGTGCAAGAGTTCAGGTCCACTTTCACTTGGCTAGTTTAGCCCCTTAGAACTCAAGAGCGGGGATATGGCCCTGGGCCTAAAAAGTTTGGACACCTCTGCATTAGTGGCTTTGAAAAATAGTTTCATGACATTTGAAGAAATTCATAAATAAATTTAAAGGGCGTTTTATACATTTTATGTGAGTCATCCTGTCTATGTGCAGGAAAACAAAGCTTGTGATAATTAAAAAAAAAATAAAAAGAAGCGTATGAGCAAAGCAGATTGCTGATGATTCTGCAGCACAGATGTTGAAATGGAGCTCTGAGAACTCTATAGCAGTTCTGGACTGGACAGAAAGACGTGAGTGCTACAGTATAAGGCCCACCAGACACATTTGTGGCTAAGAATGCCAAACCAACGAGGGAAACTTGTGTATTGAGTTCTGGCCACATTGTACCTGAAGTCATGGAGAGCCAAGTGCAGAATATTCATAGACTGCTAGGAGCTTTATTGTTGTTCTGTTACAAAAAAATCAGAGAAGCCACCGAAACTCCCACAGATCTGCAAATACATACCGGCCCAACTGACAAATGCCGGATTTGCCCGATTACACTCCAGGCCAAGAATAACATTCACTCCCTCAGTAGAGTTTTACTGTTTATTCGGAGACTAAAGAGGCTTAAAGAACACCTGTAAGGAAAAAAAAAAAGTGCCGGGGAGGGGGGGGGGTCGGGGAGGTTGGGGGGGGATTACTTACCTCGGGAGTTGGAAGCCTCTGGATCCTAATGAGGCTTACCACGTCCTCCTCGGCCAGCCCAATCCTGTGCTGGGACCCCTGTACAAAAATAAAACCGAAACGATCCATGTGCCGCTGCGCGCAGGTGCAGTAGCGGCTTCCGCTAGAACTCTGGTAGAAATAGCTGAGCCTGATCAGGTCTGCTCTGAGGCACCTACGCCTGCGCAGTAGAGCTGATCTGATTGGGCTCAGCTGTTTCCATTAGAGCCCAAGCGGGAAGCCGCTACTGCGCCTGCACGCACGCCAACAAGCGGACGAGAAGGAGGTCTTCGTGGATCCCAGCGCTAGAAGACCAGGAGCCCATATGACTTCACACTCTGGGAAAGCCCACATCTGCCAGAACCTCCCCCAAAAAAGCCTCTTTCCATAATTAGCTGCACACAGGTACTTTTTAATCTCCCTGGTGGTATCCCCAAGTCAGGCTCGCAGTGGAAAAAAAGCTGCCAGTAGAAGTAACCCCGAGCCTGACTCGTGGTAGCTGCGGGTCAGCTTGTGCAGAGCATAGCGTGCAGCATGAGTTTTAACTCGCCTCCCTTGGGATATGCTTAGAGCAGGGGTGTCAAACTGAAATACAAAGTGGGCTGAAATTGAACAGTGGGACCTAATCACAGGCCAACCTCAATGTCTACGGGCCACCTTCCTCCCTTAAAAAGTTCCCTGGTCTCTAATGGCCCCCCTCCAACTCCTATGCAGATCCCTGGTCTAGTGGTCCTCCTCCCCTCCCCTATACAGTTCCCTGGTTTCTAGTGGTCCTCCTTCCTCCCCTATACAGTTCTTTAGTGTTTAGTGCATTCCCCCACCTCCCCTATATGGCTTCTTGTATGTTCTAGGGCTTCACCTCCAATATAGCTTCCCTGGTGGCCCAGAGTGGGCCAAATATAATGCAAAGTGGGGAAACCACTTGAGGGCCAAATGTAATGGCTCTGAGGGCCAGATTTGGCCCACGGGCCGGAGTTTGACTTGTATGGCTTAGAGGAACCTGGGAAACTTCAACAATCAGTGGTGAACTGGAGTATCCAGCACAATTGAGAGTATTTATTGTTTATAACGTGCAAGCTCACCACATAGGGCATAGTGCAAGCATAATGAGCATGAGTACTTATCTTGATGTGACTCTGGATCAGAGAAGGTGGTGGTGGGTGCCAGAGGGTGCACAGCCTGATGACCGTTTGGCGGTGCTTAGCTTCTTCTTGAGGCCAAAAGTGCAGAACCTGGGATGCTTCTGGTCTAAAAAACACACGATTGGTTCGCACGATGGCCAGGGGCCCCGGACCTCTCTCACTGGCCGGGGCCCCAAGGCCAATATGCGATACCTGGAGGGGAGTGCAGGTGGGCCCGGACCTCTCACACCCAGGCTCTGGACCTCTCACATCCAGAAGACCCACCAACACTGCCTCCATACTGAATGCTAAATTCAACACACAACAACCACAAGCAATAGAACACAGCAGTCCATGCATCCAGCTACATTTAAGTGGTCAGCAGGTGCTCGTCAGCCAATCAGGATGCACTGTCATACACCCTTTACCTGCCATACCACATCTAGCAGCCATTAGCATTCAGGTGGGAGGCTTCAGTTGGACGCCATCGCAAGATTGCGCCGCTAGCAGGACCGCCCCGTGCAGGCATCCCTCCCACAGGGGTCCCTCCCTAACCGCTCACCTGTCCGCCATGTCCTAGAGCTGAAAGAAAACGTTTAAAAACACACGATTGGTTCGCACGATGGCCAGGGGCCCCGGACCTCTCTCACTGGCCGGGGCCCCAAGGCCAATATGCGATACCTGGAGGGGAGTGCAGGGGGGCCCGGACCTCTCACACCCAGGCTCTGGACCTCCTACATCCAGAAGACCCACCAACACTGCCTCCGTACTGAATGCTAAATTCAACACACACAAGCAATAGAACACAGCAGTACATGCATCCAGCTACATTTAAGTGGTCAGCAGGTGCTCGTCAGCCAATCAGGATGCACTGTCATACACCCTTTACCTGCCATACCACATCTAGCAGCCATTAGCATTCAGGTGGGAGGCTTCAGTTGGACGCCATCGCAAGATTGCGTCGCTAGCAGGACCGCCCCGTGCAGGCATCCCTCCCACAGGGGTCCCTCCCTAACCGCTCACCTGTCCGCCATGTCCTAGAGCTGAAAGAAAACTTTTAAAAACACACGATTGGTTCGCACGATGGCCTCACTGGCCGGGGCCCCAAGGCCAATATGCGATACCTGGAGGGGAGTGCAGGTGGGCCCGGACCTCTCACACCCAGGCTCTGGACCTCCTACATCCAGAAGACCCACCAACACTGCCTCCATACTGAATGCTAAATTCAACACACTGGACTATCTGCTAAGATATCTACTGGATTTTTTCTTTAACTTTACATCTCTTCAAGTTCACTTTAAAAACACAAGAATTCTGATTGGTTGATCTCAATAACCGCTCTGTTTCTTGCTCCTGCGTTGACCTTGATAAATCAGCTTCACAGTTTGATGTGGCACGTGATATCAGTTCTTTCTTCAAATGTTTAGGATCAAAGGTATCACCTGCCACAGGGAGGGGGAGATCAGCTGAAGAAGGGCTTGAGGGCTTATAGAAACTTTCAATGTTTTCCTTTTCCTTTCAACACAGTCTGACGTTAGAGTGGGCAGAAGATAAGCATATATATCACAACTGTTTACACCGGTATTCGTACATGTGATTTATCCCGGCCATATACCTTAGCACGTTTTTTTTAAGCTACGCTACCACGGCTTGGAGTCGATAACTTTTTTATGATCATTCGCTAAAACTAGGCTCTAAATCACTCTAGCAAATCTCTACCAAATGGAAAGTATGTACTCTACAGAACCTCCGCCTGTTATTTATCTGTTCCTGATCCGCTTTGATTTAGGGTTGCGCATTGGACCATGGTGGAAAAAATAAGTCTACAAACAACACAGTCCAAAAATGATTTGTTGTAAGAAATGCCGTGACTCCGGCAAATAAATCTAACATTTCAGACATCGTAGACAGTTTCCCGAGAGCTCTTTCACACATATGGAAGAATACAAATAACCACACACCCTTCTTCGGAATATTGGCATCGAATAAAGTATATGAGATTTAGGCCCCTTTCACACTTGGACATTTTCATTGCATTTTTATTGCAGGGTAATGTTAAAGCCGGTTTCACACTGTGGATTGGCGGTAGCGGTGCGGCCCGGGGCCACACTGCCAGACACAGGCCTTCTAGGATTACCGTGTTAGGAGGCCGTAATGCCCGTCTGGCAGGCAGCCAAGGAAGCAGGACGTGAAGCTCATGTTAGTGAATTGATGATGAAAGTCTATTGGACATTTTATACCTGACGCAGTGCGATGCGCCGAAAAGATCACATCTGACACGAAAGCTATATCGCTTTATCGGGTAACATGCGTCATCGGAAATCATGTAAGTCCAGGGCAACGCACGTATTTTACAATCTTTCATGCTTGCATTGCGTTGCGCATGCGCGGAAGAGTATGTTTTACTTCCGTGCAATTGCATTTCCGTAACATTCTTATTTCGGCCACAGGAAGTGACCGCTAGAGAGCCTTACTTATAGTTTGGCTGGCTGCTAAAATATACATTACCGCACATTACCGTGCGGATCTCCAAAACCTATTTTTAAAGTTGCGGTGGGATGGGATCATCCAATCGCACCGCAACTATAACGCTGGTTGTTGGTGTGAAACCGGCCTTACTAAAAGTGAACCAAATACATGTCTTTGATCTGAAAATGTGTATGGTTTACAGAGCAGTTACCTTTCACAGCCCGATTGCGCTCCTGTAGCTTGGAGGGTTCTGTGCCTGCGCAGTTAACTCAGACTATAACTGCGCATGCACAGAACTCTCCTGGGAGTGAGATTGGGTGGCGCATGGCTGGGACCGCGCATGCACAGAACTCTCCTGGGAGTGAGAATGGTTGGCGCACGGCTGGGACCGCGCATGCACATTGAAGCGTAATTGAGTCTTTCCGTGCGTCATTATGCTTACTGCTGTTTAGTGCATTCACCCCACAGTTACATAGTTTGTTGATTTGAAAAAATAAATTCGTATATCGAGTTCAACCAGAAAGCATGGTACTAGCATAACAACTAACACTAGCCCATATCCATATCTCAGGTGATCCAGACAAAGGTGAAAACCCATTATAAGGCTTGGACCAATTTGCCCCGAAAGGGACTCTTTCGCATCTGTAATCAGCAACAAGGATGTCTCCCTTGTGAAGACATAAGCAAAGCAAGCATTCAATAGCGCCAACCTACCGTACTTTGGTCATCCACCATTGAATGCCCATCCTCATCCTTTAGGACCAAAGAAAGGATGAGGTGGAAAAGACACCTTGAAAAAAAAACACAACAGACAATGGCCTCAATTCACTAAACTTATCTCCTGTCTTTAATAACTCTTCTAGAGTTATCACCATGGTGATAAGGCATGTCGTATTCAGGAAACATTTAACCTCAGGCAAACCTAAAGTTAACTCTTCTGTCTTTAAGTTAACTCTTCAATCCTTAAAATAACTCCAGAGTTAAAGACAGGCTGTTTATTAACTGCGTGTGAAAATAACTACAGAGGAGGTAAATTAACTACAGAGGAGGTAACTTAACTACAGGAGAGGTAACATAAGGAATGAAGAGATAAAATAACTCTCTCACTGTGTGGAGGTAAGTTATCTCTTGCCTTATTATCTCCAGCATGATCTTAGTGAATTGAGGCCAATGTCCTCCATTCACTAAGCTTATCTCCTGTCTTTAATAACATTTCTAGACATTTTACATCAGGCAAACCTAAAGTTAACTCTTAAGTTAAGGTGAGATCTCTAAAGTGAATTCTTCAGTCCTTAATTAAAATAACTCCAAAATTCTAAAGTTAAAGACAGGAGGCCATATGCAATTCACTTTTTCACCCAAGTTTTCTCCAAGGTGATATTTTTACAACTTGTAAATAAAATGCTTTTTAAACCACCAGCAAGCGAACAAATACTCAAAATAATTTGGATGGTACGTTTTCACGTACTTTTTGGTTCTTATTCCATTGCAAAGTGCTAAAAAGCTATTTAAAATCGAAAATGAAAAATGATCTCCTAGGAGACAACTCAGGTGAAAAGTGAATTGCATTTGGCCCAGGCTGTTAATTAACTGGCGTGAAAATAATTACAGAGGAGGTAACTTAACTACAGAGGAGGTAACTTAAAGTGAATGGGAACCGCATTTAAAAAAAAAATGAAGCAAATACTTACCTAAGGAGAGGGAAGGCTCTGGTTTGTATAGAGCCTTCCCTCTCCTCTCTCGGTGCCCTCTATCCTGTGCTGCCCCCCCCCCCCCTTTCAATCCCCCGCCAAAAGGGTATTTGGAAGTCTTCGGGAGCCGTGTCCTCCCAAAGACGTGCGGCTCCATACTGCACAGGCGTGAGCGTGCAAGAGAGCGTGTTTGCGCAGGTGCAGTACAGGGCCGCCTTTCTTCAGGAGCACTTGGGCTCCCTGAAGACTTCTGAAGCCTCCTTCGGCCGGATAAAGCAGTATTTGACTAATTTAGTCAAATACTGCTACCGGGCGAGCCAGCACTGGATCGAGGGGACCAGGAGAGGAGCTGGAAGGCTCTATAGGACCCAGAGCCTTCCCTCTCCTTGGGTAAGTATGTCTCATTTTTTTTAAATGCGGTTCCCATTCACTTTAAGGAATGGAGAGATAAGATAACTCTTTCACTGTGTGGTGGCAAGTTTTCTCCTGCCTTATTATCTCCAGCATGATCTTGGTGAATTGATAATAAGGCAAGAGATAACTTACCTCCACACATTGATCTTACCTTATTAAGGTATAGAGATAAGTTTTCACAGTGAGAGAGTTATCTTATCACTTCAGTCCTTAAGTTACCTCCTCTGTAGTTATTTTCACATGCAGTTAATTCACAGCCTTTTTTTTAACTTTAGAATTCTGGAGTTATTTTAAGGATTAAAGTGTTCACTTTAGAGATCTCGCCTTAACTTAAAGAGAACCTGAACTGATAATAAAAAGTCAAAATAACCATAAACATGTCATACTTACGTCCCATGTAGTTTATTGTTCAATCTCTTTCTCCTCTCCTGCGTCCCATTTGTCCACTGTGATCATTGGATTTCTCTGTCCTCCATTTTAAAAATGGCCATTACCACATAACAGCTTTCTGGTCAGCACACAGTTAAACTGTCATATCACCCACTTGGGCCATAGGGAAACATTGACATTACCTTGCACAGGCAGTTGTAACTGACAGCAGCTGATATATATAACTGACAGCAACTGGTATATTTCAGTTCTGACCAAATATTGTCAGAACTGGAAGGGATCACTGTAAGAAGAAAATGGTGAGCCTCTGAGAGGAATTGGCGGTGAGGTAAGTATGTAATATTCATTTGCAGCTACATCATGTGTTTATTTTAACCTCCTTGGCGGTCTGATTCTTTCCAGATTTTAGGGTCTAAAAGCGGTGCAATTTTTTTTCACTCTTTCAGACCCTAAAACCTGAAAAAAAATCATTCTGGCAGGGAGATCTGCAGCAAAAAAAAAAAAAAAGTACCTTCCTGGGCTCCTGTGCTGCAGTTTTCTCTTTGCCCACAAGATGGCGCTAATATACATATAAACAAACTTCTCTATATTTCTCTAATATAGAGAAGTTCGTTTTCAATATTAGCCCCGCCCCCGATGACGTCACGCTGCCACCACCGCTCTGCTGCTGCCACCACGGCTGCGCTGCTCCAACTGGCTGCCGGGTCCCCGGAAGAATAGCGGGGACATGGGGGATCCCGGCGGCCAGGGAAAGACCCCACACTGCCGGGGAGAGAGGCTGGAGTCCCGCTGCGCAGCGAGATCGCGCGCGGGACTCCGCAACTACAGGTAAAGCTCTGCAATGCCTACCCCGACCTGAGCTCGGGATCACCGATAGCAGCTGCTTTTTTCTACCCCGAGCTCAGGTCGGGAAAACCGGCAAGGAGGTTAAATAATTTTCCTCGCTTCAGGTTCCCTTTAAAGACAGAAGAGTTAACTTTAGGTTTGCCGGAGGTAAAAGGTTTCCTGAATACTACATGCCTTATCACCATGGTGATAACTCTAAAACATTATTAAAGACAGGAGGCCACAGGACTAGAGTCGGCCAAACATAATGCAAAGTAGAGTTGGGCCGAACCTCCGATTTTAGGTTCGCGAACCGGGTTCGCGAACTTTCGCGGAACGTTCGGTTCGCGTTAAAGTTCGCGAACCGCAATAGACTTCAATGGGGATGCGAACTTTGAAAAAAAAAAATAATTATGCTGGCCACAAAAGTGATGGAAAAGATGTTTCAAGGGGTCTAACACCTGGAGGGGGGCATGGCGGAGTGGGATACACGCCAAAAGTCCCCGGGAAAAATCTGGATTTGACGCAAAGCAGCGTTTTAAGGGCAGAAATCACATTGAATGCTAAATGACAGGCCTAAAGTGCTTTAAAACATCTTGCATGTGTATACATCAATCAGGTAGTGTAATTAAGGTACTGCTTCACACTGACACACCAAACTCACCGTGTAACGCACCGCAAACAGCTGTTTGTACTAGTGACGGCCGTGCTGGACTGGTGCGCACCATGGCGAGAGTGCAGGTTTTTGTGGCTTTACAGCCCATATGGTCGGCCTGGCTGATGTAGCTGAATGACAGAACAGTGACTGTCCAGCTGATCAAATTTGGTCTGACCACAATGAAGCAACGACCTTATTATCTTTTGTGTGCCCCCCGAGACACTCATCTAGGCGCCGGTCATTGCTTCATTGTGATACGCAAGCCCCTTCACCACGGCAAGGTAATGATCACGAAGGGGAATGGGCGCATGTACATGCCTTTTCTTTTGTTGTTGCAGCTGCCCTCAGTGCAGCCAGAAAAATTAGGCAGTCATGTACACGCACCATAAAAATTATTACAGCGGCCGCTGCTAGCAGCGGCCTAAAAAATTCAGCAATCCGCCTGGAGTCCCGGACCCTGTTGGTGGTGGCGGAGAAGGTAGTGAAGCGGCCTGCAGGCAGACATGCTGTGTGGAGGGACTGGGAGCGACTTAGTCTTTTTGGGGCAGGCCAGGCAGCCAGTCACACGGCGTGCAGGCAGAGATGCTGTGTGTGCGGGGACTGACTTAGTCTTGGGGCGGGCAGCAGCCCTCCGGGATCCATGCCTCATTCATTTTGATAAAGGTGAGGTACTTAACACTTTTGTGACTTAGGCGACTTCTCTTCTCTGTGACAATGCCTCCAGCTGCGCTGAAGGTCCTTTCTGAGAGGACGCTTGCGGCAGGGCAGGAGAGAAGTTGGATGGCAAATTGGGACAGCTCTGGCCACAGGTCAAGCCTGCGCACCCAGTAGTTCAAGGGTTCCTCATCGCTGTTCACAGCAGTGTCTACATCCACACTTAAGGCCAGGTAGTCGGCTACCTGCCGGTCGAGGCGTTGGTGGAGGGTGGATCCGGAAGGGCTACGGCGAGGCGTTGGACTAAAGAACGTCCGCATGTCCGACATCACCATGAGATCGCTGGAGCGTCCTGTCTTTGACTGCGTGGACACGGGAGGAGGATTAGTGGCAGTGGTACCTTGCTGGCGTTGTGCCGTCACATCACCCTTAAAGGCATTGTAAAGCATAGTTGACAGCTGGTTCTGCATATGCTGCATCCTTTCCACCTTCCGGTGAGTTGGTAACAGGTCCGCCACTTTGTGCCTGTACCGAGGGTCTAGTAGTGTGGCCACCCAGTACAGCTCATTCCCCTTGAGGTTTTTTATACGGGGGTCCCTCAACAGGCAGGACAGCATAAAAGACGACATCTGCACAAAGTCGGATCCAGTACCCTCCATCTCCTCTTGCTCTTCCTCAGTGACGTCAGGTAAGTCAACCTCCTCCCCCCAGCCGCGAACAATACCACGGGAAGGTTGAGCAGCACAAGCCCCCTGCGACGCCTGCTGCGGTTGTTCTCCTGCCGCTGTCCCCTCCTCCTCCTCCTCCTCCTCCACCAAAGAAACACCTTGCTCATCATCCTCTGAGTCTGACTCGTCTTCTGCACACGACCTCTCTTCTTCCTCCTCCTCCCCCCTCTGTGCTGCCGCAGGTGTTGAGGAAACAGCTGGGTCTGATGAAAATTGGTCCCATGCCTGTTCCTGCCGTAACGGTTCCTGGTCACGCTCATTCGCAGCTTCATCCGCCACTCTACGCACAGCACGCTCCAAGAAGTACGCGTAGGGAATTAAGTCGCTGATGGTGCCCTCACTGCGGCTCACCAGGTTGGTCACCTCCTCAAACGGCCGCATGAGCCTGCATGCATTTTTCATCAGTGTCCAGTTGTCGGGCCAGAACATCCCCATCTTCCCAGACTGTTTCGTTCTACTCCAGTTGTAGAGGTACTGGGTGACGGCTTTCTTCTGTTCTAGCAGGCGGGAGAACATGAGCAGGGTCGAGTTCCAGCGAGTGGGGCTATCGCAAATGAGGCGTCTCACCGGCATGTTGTTTTTACGCTGAATTTCTGCAAATCGTGCCATGGCTGTGTAAGAGCGCCTCAAATGCCCACAGAACTTCCTGGCCTGCTTCAGGACATCCGCTAAGCCAGGGTACTTTGCCACAAATCTTTGAACCACTAGATTCATGACATGTGCCATGCAGGGTATGTGTGTCAGCTTCCCCATATGCAAAGCGGCAAGCAGATTGCTGCCGTTGTCGCACACCACGTTGCCTATCTCCAGGTGGTGCGGGGTCAGCCACTCATCCACCTGTTTCTTAAGAGCAGCCAGGAGAGCTGCTCCAGTGTGACTCTCCGCTTTGAGACAAGCCATGTCTAAGATGGCGTGACACCGTCGTACCTGGCATGCAGCATAGGCCCTGCGGAGCTGGGGCTGTGTAGCTGGAGAGGAGAACTGCCACTCAGCCAAGGAGGAGGAGGAGGACAGCGAAGAGCATGTAGCAGGAGGAGAGGAGGTGGCAGGAGGCCTGCCTGCAAGCCGTGGAGGTGTCACAATTTGGTCCGCCGCTTTCTGCTTGCCATCGTTCACCACCAGGTTCACCCAATGGGCTGTGTAGGTAATGTAGCGGCCCTGCCCGTGCTTGGCAGACCAGCCATCCGTGGTCAGGTGTACCCTTGACCCAACGCTCTTCGCAAGAGATGACACCACTTGCCTCTCAACTTCACGGTGCAGTTGGGGTATGGCCTTTCTCGAAAAATAAGTGCGGCCTGGCATCTTCCACTGCGGTGTTCCGATGGCCACAAATTTACGGAAGGCCTCAGAGTCCACCAGCCGGTATGGTAACAGCTGGCGAGCTAACAGTTCCGCCACGCCAGCTGTCAGACGCCGGGCAAGGGGGTGACTGGCCAAAAGTGGCTTCTTCCGCTCAAACATTTCCTTCACGGACACCTGACTGCTGCTGTGGGCAGAGGAGCAGGAACCGCTCAAGGGCAGAGGCGGAGTGGAGGAGGGTGCCTGTGAAGGTGCAAAGGAGAAAGCGGCAGAAGCAGATGATGCACCTGAAGGAGGAAGAGGAGAAGGAGGGTGACTTTTCTTTTGTGTGCTGCTGCTGCTTTTGCTCAGGTGGCCATCCCATTGCTGTTTGTGCCTTTTCTCCAGGTGCCTTCGTAAGGCACTTGTCCCTACGTGAGTGTTGGCCTTTCCACGGCTCAATTTTTGTTGGCAGAGCGAACAGATGGCTTTGGTCCGATCTGAGGCACACACATTAAAAAATTTCCACACCGCTGAGCCACCCTGGGATGTGGGCACTATGGGGACCTCAGCAGCTGATGCTGAAGGGCAAGTTGGCTGGCTGTACATAGGTGGCGATACATGGTGCCGGACTCTGCCACCAGCTGTTTCTGACGAAGAGCTGCCCCAGCTTCTTTCAGCAACTTCTCTCCTCCTACTACTCTCTGACTCCCCCTCTGAACTGTCCCCCTCTTCATCTCCTCTATTGGGAACATACAGAGGATCCCTATTACCGTCATCATCGTAGTCATCCTGCCCAGCTTCGCTTGCCTCAGACAAATCCAAACTTGCACCATCAGTAGGTCCTTCATCCTCCTGACACGTTACATCCATAGTGTTGCCGCGTAACTCAGACATATTAGCTGGTGAAAATTCATCTGGCTGTAACAACAATGGCTGTGCATCAGTGATTTCAACACTAAATAATTCTTGCGAAGTGTCAAATGCAGCGGAAGTGGTGCTAGTAGTAGCGCTGGTGGCTGAGCAAGATGAGGTGTTCTGTGTCGCTAAATACTCAACCACGTCCTGACAATCTTGGGAGGTGATGGGACGTGCCTTCTTCCGAGCACTGTACTGTGGGCCAGGTCCACACGAAATTACATTTACACGACCTCGCGCAGACCTGCCGGGTGGCCTTCCTCTGCCTCTGCCACTACCTCTTCCTCTTCCTCTACCTGTTTTGTCCATATTGGGTATGCACGGAGTGGTATATCACACTGCGTGCACTCACGTAGGTAGGTGGGTTCACTTAACTGCACAGGTATGTGCACTGATGCGGTGGGTTCACTGAACAGAACAGGTATACAGTGGCGGGTTCACAGAACAGGTATGCAGTGGCAGGATCACTGAACACAATAGGTATGCAGTGGCGTGTTCACTAAACAGGTATACAGTGGCGGGTCCACTGAACAGAACAGGTATACAGTGGCGGGTTCACTGAACAGGTATACAGTGGCGGGTCCACTGAACAGAACAGGTATACAGTGGCGGGTTCACAGAACAGGTATGCAGTGGCAGGTTCACTGAACACAACAGGTATGCAGTGGCAGGTTCACTGAACACAACAGGTATGCAGTGGCGGGTTCACTGAACAGGTATACAGTGGCGGGTCCACTGAACAGAACAGGTATACAGTGGCGGGTCCACTGAACAGAACAGGTATACAGTGGCGGGTCCACTGAACAGAACAGGTATACAGTGGCGGGTTCACAGAACAGGTATACAGTGGCGGGTCCACTGAACAGAACAGGTATACAGTGGCGGGTTCACAGAACAGGTATGCAGTGGCAGGATCACTGAACACAATAGGTATGCAGTGGCGTGTTCACTAAACAGGTATACAGTGGCGGGTCCACTGAACAGAACAGGTATACAGTGGCGGGTTCACAGAACAGGTATACAGTGGCGGGTCCACTGAACAGAACAGGTATACAGTGGCGGGTTCACAGAACAGGTATACAGTGGCGGGTCCACTGAACAGAACAGGTATACAGTGGCGGGTTCACAGAACAGGTATGCAGTGGCAGGATCACTGAACACAATAGGTATGCAGTGGCGTGTTCACTAAACAGGTATACAGTGGCGGGTCCACTGAACAGAACAGGTATACAGTGGCGGGTTCACTGAACAGGTATACAGTGGCGGGTCCACTGAACAGAACAGGTATACAGTGGCGGGTTCACAGAACAGGTATGCAGTGGCAGGTTCACTGAACACAACAGGTATGCAGTGGCAGGTTCACTGAACACAACAGGTATGCAGTGGCGGGTTCACTGAACAGGTATACAGTGGCGGGTCCACTGAACAGAACAGGTATACAGTGGCGGGTCCACTGAACAGAACAGGTATACAGTGGCGGGTCCACTGAACAGAACAGGTATACAGTGGCGGGTTCACAGAACAGGTATACAGTGGCGGGTCCACTGAACAGAACAGGTATACAGTGGCGGGTTCACAGAACAGGTATACAGTGGCGGGTCCACTGAACAGAACAGGTATACAGTGGCGGGTTCACAGAACAGGTATGCAGTGGCAGGATCACTGAACACAATAGGTATGCAGTGGCGTGTTCACTAAACAGGTATACAGTGGCGGGTCCACTGAACAGAACAGGTATACAGTGGCGGGTTCACTGAACAGGTATACAGTGGCGGGTCCACTGAACAGAACAGGTATACAGTGGCGGGTTCACAGAACAGGTATGCAGTGGCAGGTTCACTGAACACAACAGGTATGCAGTGGCAGGTTCACTGAACACAACAGGTATGCAGTGGCGGGTTCACTGAACAGGTATACAGTGGCGGGTCCACTGAACAGAACAGGTATACAGTGGCGGGTCCACTGAACAGAACAGGTATACAGTGGCGGGTCCACTGAACAGAACAGGTATACAGTGGCGGGTTCACAGAACAGGTATACAGTGGCGGGTCCACTGAACAGAACAGGTATACAGTGGCGGGTTCACAGAACAGGTATGCAGTGGCAGGATCACTGAACACAATAGGTATGCAGTGGCGTGTTCACTAAACAGGTATACAGTGGCGGGTCCACTGAACAGAACAGGTATACAGTGGCGGGTTCACAGAACAGGTATACAGTGGCGGGTCCACTGAACAGAACAGGTATACAGTGGCGGGTTCACAGAACAGGTATACAGTGGCGGGTCCACTGAACAGAACAGGTATACAGTGGCGGGTTCACAGAACAGGTATGCAGTGGCAGGATCACTGAACACAATAGGTATGCAGTGGCGTGTTCACTAAACAGGTATACAGTGGCGGGTCCACTGAACAGAACAGGTATACAGTGGCGGGTTCACTGAACAGGTATACAGTGGCGGGTCCACTGAACAGAACAGGTATACAGTGGCGGGTTCACAGAACAGGTATGCAGTGGCAGGTTCACTGAACACAACAGGTATGCAGTGGCAGGTTCACTGAACACAACAGGTATGCAGTGGCGGGTTCACTGAACAGGTATACAGTGGCGGGTCCACTGAACAGAACAGGTATACAGTGGCGGGTCCACTGAACAGAACAGGTATACAGTGGCGGGTCCACTGAACAGAACAGGTATACAGTGGCGGGTTCACAGAACAGGTATACAGTGGCGGGTCCACTGAACAGAACAGGTATACAGTGGCGGGTTCACAGAACAGGTATGCAGTGGCAGGATCACTGAACAGGTATGCAGTGGCAGGATCACTGAACAGGTATGGAGTGGCAGGATCACAGTACAGGTATGCAGTGGGCTGAGGGCTCACTGAACAGAACAGGTATGCAGTGGCAGGATCACTGAACAGGTATGGAGTGGCAGGATCACAGTACAGGTATGCAGTGGGCTGAGGGCTCACTGAACAGAACAGGTATGCAGTGGCAGGATCACTGAACAGGTATGCAGTGGCAGGATCACTGAACAGGTATGCAGTGGCAGGATCACAGTACAGGTATGCAGTGGGCTGAGGGCTCACTGAACAGAACAGGTATGCAGTGGCAGGATCACTGAACAGGTATGGAGTGGCAGGATCACAGTACAGGTATGTAGTGGGCTGAGGGCTCACTGAACAGAATAGGTATGCAGTGGCAGGATCACTGAACAGGTATGCAGTGGCAGGATCACTGAACAGGTATGCAGTGGCAGGATCACTGAACAGGTATGCAGTGGCAGGATCACAGTACAGGTATGCAGTGGCAGGATCACAGTACAGGTATGCAGTGGGCTGAGGGCTCACTGAACAGAACAGGTATGCAGCCAGGAAGAAGTTAAGCCTAACTAATCTTTCCCTATATGAGAGACTGCAGCAGCTCGCCCTACTCTCACTAATGCAGGCACACGAGTGGCCGTAATGGCCGCCGCTGCCTGCCTTATATAAGGCGGGGTGGGGCTCCAGGGGCTAGTGTAGCCTAATTGGCTACACTGGGCCTGCTGACTGTGATGTAGAGGGTCAAAGTTGACCCTCAGTGCATTATGGGGCGAACCGAACTTCTTCCGCAAAAGGTTCGCGTGCGGTACCCGCACGCGAACCACCTACGTTCGCGCGAACCACGTTCGCCGGCGAACCGTTCGGCCCAACTCTAATGCAAAGTGGGGAAACCACTTGGGGGCCAAATTGTATGGCTCTGAGGGCCAGATTTGGCCCGCGGGCTGGAGTTTGACATGTATGGCCTAGGGGCACTAAAAGTATAAATACGGCCTTGGGCAGGTGGGAGCCATGCCCTGCCTCCCACTTTCCTCCCACGTTCCTCTCTTTACAGATTGACGGTAAAATAATTCCTGTGCTTTAGTGGAGTTAATAACTGCATAATCTGTTATAACAGGACAGACTCTGCGAGATGTGTCTGTTGTCATATTCATCCCATGAAGGGTATGATTGATGTTGGCACGCCCTTTCTCCATGTGAACGCAGAGATTTGTGCCCGCTGCACTCCAGTGCGTTCAGCCCTGAAACTTCCCACGATTGTTGTTTTCCTTTAGGATGAAATATATGGAGTGTTTGGAATCCCTGGAAATGTCGAGTCCTCTCTCTCTCTCTCAGTCCAGTGCACTCCCGGAATTCACAGGAACTATGGGCTGCATTTCTACAGCGTGAGCCAAACTCCGGGAGATAGGAAGGAGCGGGGTCTATTTATGCTGCGAGACCATGCACATAAAACGCACAAGACCAGACGCTTATCTGTGACCCTCGTTTTATTCTCAGGCATAAATAACCCGACTACAGGAAGCTCGCAAGACAAACCCCGACGACATAACACGCTAAGGAAAAACAAAGACCGTTCATTGACAAAACCAATGGCTACCATTGCTTCCCCAAAAATAATACAGTGCATTAAAAGATGTGGTGGGGCCTTTTTTCAGGGGATGTCTTATATTTCTATGAACACACAAGTTCCTGTGGGGTGTGTCGTCCTGCCTTCCCCACTGTGCCACCTCCTCCTCTGCTGGATCCACCTCTTGTGTGTGCCCCTGTGTCCCTCTTGTACCTTTAGTGTCCTCCTGGTGCCCCCCTCTGTATCTGTGTCCTCCTCTATCTCCTGTCCTCCTGTGTCCCATGTCCTCCAATGTCCCCCTGCATCCTCCTCTAACCCCCAGCGCCATGCCGCGCTGTCCCCCTTGTCATCTGGTGTCCCCCCGCATCCCATCCTCTTGTTTCCCCCTAGCTCCATGTCGATGTATCTCTGAGCTTCAGCCTACACGGAAGAAGTATGGCAACTTGTGTAGATGCCGGCAGAGGGGCTTAACCCACTTGCCTTGCCTGTTGGGTGTGCATATAATAACGGCTCCGGTTAAAAAGGGCACAAGATATAAAAACAATATTGAAGTTATCGTTTAATAAAATTTGCCCCAGTATATGCATTAAAATATACAGTAGCATTAAAATATACTGATATTCTACCATTCCCCACTATAACCTCTATTTCACCCCCTTCCCCCCTCCTCCCCCAGTGTTGCCTAAACGTAATCCTCAGTTTTGTTTGTGTAATATAAATTAGCATATGATTGTTTATGGTTTTATGTAACATAGAATTAAAAAAATGATAACTTAGGAGTCAAAACGTAAAAAGTTGTTTTTATAGTTTGTTGATTTGAGTTCTTTTGAATGCTGGGAGTTCTTTTGAATGCTGGGAGTTCTTTTGAATGCTTGGAGTTCTTTTTATCTATAATATATTCCTCCTCTTCCATTTATTTCCCTGCCTAGCTGATCACTTGTGTTTACAAGCAAGGCTGAGGTGACTCAGTGATTGGATGGGAGGAGGGCAGCTAATGAAAACACAATGAGTAAGAGTAGGGAGGGGGGAAACAAGAGTCAGGGAGGATATGATGTCAGCATTAGCTTGGCAAGATGGCCACTGCCTAGAATAGGATTTTCTGCTTTTCCTTTATAAAATTCACAGGAATCAGTACGTGGATTGCACAATACATCTGTTATGTAAGTAGAGGTAGTATTTATCTGGTATGTGGTTTTTATTTCTAGGTTAGCAAGGTGTCGCTTGTTCTTTAAAATACTATACATGGCACTATTTTTGTAGGTTTTTTTTATTTAAAGGACTACTACAGGGAAAAAAGTAAGCAGTTAAAATCTGACAGAATCTACAAGTTTTGGACTAGTCCATCTCCTCATGGGGGATTCTCGAGGTGTTTATTGTTTTCAAAAGCATTTCCTGAAAGACATTTGCTAAGTATATGTAATGATCTGCTCGGATGTCTGCATGGGCAGACAGCTGTTTGTCCATTCTTTAGGTCTGAAGGCTGCAGGTCTCTGGAAAAGAGACCTGTCTTCGCTTTGCAAGTTTCAGAGATGCTCTGCTGAGGAATTTGCATACACTTGTCATGCAAATTGCCTAGCTACCTCCTTTGAAGGCTTGCAGTATAAATACCATGTTCTCCCAGAATCCCTTGCTGGTCATGATGGTTTGTTCCTGCTAACTCTCCTAGAAGTATCAGCCTTGCTATTGTTTGCTAAGATTATCTTAGAGTGATTCCTTGGGACTGCACTAGGCATCCCTTCTAGTGCAGGCAGGTTGTATTATCTGTATTGCCTTGTTCTGTCTCTCTGTCTCGATTGTCTTGTCGCCAGCGGCGGTCGACAGGAAAACATTCTGTCTGTCTGGGAGTGTAGGCCAGAGCTGCGGTTGCTACTGGCTGCTCCATTTGTCTGTCTTGTCTGGTACGAACGCTTGCTGTAGGCTCGGTGAGGTAACCATTTAGCAAGCGTTCGCGTTCTCTATTTCGTGTTTGTGTTTCATTGCTTAGTTAGGGTGGCACGCTTATCACTGGGCACCTAACGCGCGGTGATCGTGTAGTAAACGCGTTCGCTGTTGCGAATGAGTGCAGTGTTCGCGTTTAGCTAGCGTTTGTTATTTTCCTTGATGTTCTGATTGTTCTTGCTTGCGGTGCCTTTTGCTACACTCGTGTTCTGTCCTGCTCGGTCTTGTGTCTCTTGGCAATCGCCAGTCTTGCGATTGCGTTCATACTTTGTTTCTGCGGATGTGTGTTCACCGTTGCTGGGTGGCGACTAGATTGGTGGACACACATTCATTCTGTCTCTGTGCTCTCTCTCTACACTTGTGCTCTGTCTAGTTCGGTCTTGTGTCACTATTGGCAATCGCTACACTTGCGATTGCGTTCCCACTTCGTTTCCGTTGTTGTGTGTTCACCGTCGCTTGGTGGCGACTGGATTGGTAGACACACATACATTCTGTCTCTGTGTTCTCTCTCTTTAAGGGCTATCTTGCCCTGCATTGCTTCAACTCGTACAATTCCCACCTGGCATCTGTGGCCGTGCAGAGGCTGTGCTCGTCTGCACTCCACAGCTCCATCTGCCGGTGGGAATCTCCCTCTACAGGTGCATAGCACCATAGCTGGGTTCTCTCTAATTACACGCTTGTGGAGGATTTCCGTAGTGTCGGCGCGCGTCCTGTGCGCTGACCACGGAAATAATCCCACAATCGTTACAGTATAACTGAAAAATAGTGTGCATGCAAGTAGGGAGGCTGGTGTCTTACTGTTGGCTAGACTTGGCAAATGCTGTTCAGGAAATGCTTTTCAAAACATAGAAAACCTTGAAAATCCCCCATGAAGAAATGGACTAGTCCTAAACCTGTCAGGTTTAAACTACTTACTTTTTTTTGCTATGGTGGTCCTTTAAAGTTTTTTTTAGTTCACTTCATAAAATCCTGGTTGTTTTATGTCAGCATAACTTAACTCAGTGCCCATATTGGTTTCATTTAGTGATTTTGGTGATTACTTTAAGCCAACATCCACTTTTATTTTTTTACAGGAAAAAAAAATCAAGGCAGGTTGAATTTTCCAGTCTCCCTCCTCTGCGCCTTCTTGCAGAACAACAGGAGGGAATGTGAGGCAAGGCCGTAGGATATATACAAACATATCAGGTTCTGGCATTTCTTTAAATAATTTGCCTGCGTTGTACTTTGTCTGCCCCAAAGAAAACAGAGATAAACGGGGGAAACTGGATCCGAAACGGAGAGCTTGCCTGGTGATTAAACAGCCAGCCGTGCGAGCAGGAGGCTCGAAGGAGAGCGCCTGTTCTGGAATGTCACAGCAGCAAAGGCTTCTGGGCCTGCCAATCCTCTCCGCCTCATTTACCTCTGCAACAAAAGACAAACAAAGTGCCTTTTTTCCATAAGTTGGGGCATCCTGCTGTCTCTACACATCTCCCATGCTAGGAGTCACAGATAGGTAATTCACTCTATAACTCCCAGCTATGCTTTGATTTGGGGGCCAGCCAGAAGGAATGAGCTGTGAAGTTTTTTCTTCCTTTTTTCCGTTACACGCAGTCACATAAATCATGAGCCCTGTGGAATGCCAAAGCCGAGCTCAGGAACCTGCTTGGATGGCAGAACAGAGAGGCCTGACAGTGCCGCAGGTGCAGCTTCTGGAGAGTATCCTGGTTGCTGGCCTGGAAAAGGATGGGGTGAGACAACTGTGGTCAAAGGTCATGATGGTCTTTTTTATAAGGCCCCTTTTTACAGTTGCTCTGCGAGTGTGCGTTGCGTTACCCTGTGTTACTGCAGGGTAAAGCAACAACACTGCAAGGCAATGGTAACAGCGTTGTGTTGTCCCAGTTGGCCACCAAGCTACATTACCACAGGAAGTACCGTAGTTATCGCAAATTCTATAACTGCTTTTAAGATTGCTTACTGTAGATGTTTTCATTGCATTGAACGATATCAATGGCTATAATTATTGGGTAATTCCCAGCAAAGGTGATCCAGGGATTTTATCTAATTGCCATCTGGAATCAGGAAGATTTTTTTTCCCTATTGGGGCTAATTGGACTATGCCTTGTAAGGGTTTTTCACCTTCCTCTGGATCAACAGGGATTTGTAAGGTTGCAGGGTTGTGTTGTACCATATTTTCTGGTTGAATTACATGGATGTATGCCTTTGTTTAACTCAAATAACTATGACTAGTACAACATTCTCACCATAGAGGACGAGGTTAATTGTTCTGAGGACATTTCACATAGATAATTTCTTACCTTGTGAGCCAGAATGCAACAGAATTGATTGAAAAACCTTACTCCATGTCAAACTATTTAAAGGGAACCTGAGGCGAGAAAAATATTGAAAACAAACACATGATGTAATAATAATAATAATCAACGTAGCTGCAAATGAATATTACATACTAACCTCACCGTCAGTTCCTCTCAGAAGCTCACCATTTTCTTCTTACAGTGATCCCTTCCAGTTCTGACAATATTTTGTCAGAACTGAAATATACCAGTTGCTGTGTCAGTTATATATCAGTAGCTGTCAGTTATATCTGAATGTGCAAGATAACGTCCATGTTTCCCTATGGCTCAAGTGGGTGATATTACAGTTTAACAGTGTGCTGACCAGGAAGCTGCTATGGGGTAATGGCCCTTTTTTAAAATGGAGGATGGAGAATTCCATTGATCACAGTGGGCAAATGGGACGCTGGAGAGGAGAAAGAGATTGGGGAGTAGACTGCACAGGAGGTAATTATGACCTGTTTATGGTTATTTTTACTTTTTATTTTCAGTTCAGGTTCTCTTTAACTCCATCCTTACCAAAGTTGAGAATTTTTTTATGAAGTATTTTAGCTTTCTTTCACAAAAAATTCACTAGCCAAAGCAAGGCATAAGCACCTCTCCAGCAAGCTATTACTGCTCTTACTAGACCTGGAAAGAGCCAGAGCATGACTTTAAATGTTGTAGGGCTTTCTCAATGTTTATACCTCATTTCCCTCTCCCTCACATGGTGGACCCCATGACTTGAGAGATCCCAACCACCGGGGGTCATGTGACAAGGGTGCCCACTATGACCTCCTGCCATAACAGAGCTGCCAACATAACTGACTCTAGTCATCCATTATAAGCAGGCCCGGGCTGAGGCAGAGGCTCAGGAGGCACCAGCCTCTGGGCACAGCCTTGATGCATCTGTGCCTTCCTGAGTGCCCCATTCACCCAGCTATATGCAGAGCTAGGCATGCTTCGCTCACCTCTCAGTGCCTCAGGTGCAGGGATCCCTCTTCAGCCTTTCTGTCGTACACTGTCTCCTCTCTATGATCCCCACTAGTCGAGTCTCTTATTATGTGTGCCGAGGGAGTCATAGAGAGCAGACGCTGCATGACAGACAGGCTAAAGAGGGATCCCCACGCCTGCGGCACTGAGAGGTGAGTGAAGCACTCTTCACTTTGGGGGGATCTATACTGGGTTGGGTGGGGGGCTGCCTAATACTGGGAGAACATCCTGCTGTATAGGATGGTGCCTAAACTTAAGACCCCCCCCCCCCCCCCCAGGTAGTGCCTAACCCTAAGACCTGCCTGAAGGTGCCTAACCCTAAGACCCTCCCCCCAGTGGTGCCTAACCCTGAGACCCCCCTGGTGGTGCCTAACCCTAAGACCCCCCCCCCCCGGTGGTGCCTAACCCTAAGACCCCCCCGGTGGTGCCTAACACTAAAGAAACGTAGAAACAATAACAGATTTGATGATGTAAAATTTGTACGTACAAAATAATATATGGGCTACAACAGGTGCCCTTTGTAGCCGAAGTTGGTATATGGGCTACACCAGAAACCGTTTTTGTAGCCGAATTTGGCATATATGGGCTACACCAGGCGCCCTTTTTTCCAGGTGCCCTTTTCAAATAGACGCTTATTCAGGCCCTTATTACAAGCATGGCCACAACTAAACCTGCAATGGAGACAGATCCCTATATCAGAAGGGGGGGGGGGGCAGCCTGGGCCCAGTCTGAAAAAGAGCGATTGCTTCTGACACTGAGCTTACTGGAGAAATGCAACAATCAGTCATGGGGAACAGGATACCTCTGAAATCCATGCATTGTCAGAGGCTAGGCTTACTTGGCATGGGACGTCACTATCCTGTTGTGAAACTTGTTTCCCTGTCCTGTTGTCTTTCACAGCGCAACCACTAAGTCCACAATTATACAGCAAAGAATTTCACATGGCAGCATGCTGGAGGACGGCAACACATGATAAAAGCAGCCTCATTTCCAGGACCAGCAATCCCTTGGCCCTCAGACACAATGTGCAACAATGTGGAATTCATGTTTAATATTCAAAGTCCTGCTCCGAGCAGAGATGAATGTACTGCAGCCAACAGCTTTAAAGTGGACCGGTAGTGAAAATAACATAATAAATAAAATTGCTTATTTTTTCATTTATAGATTGTTGAGTCAGTGTTTGCCCATTATAAAATCTTTCCTCAACCTGATTTACATTCTGAAATGTATTACAGGTGGAGACATCTTTAGATCCGCCAGGTGATCTGTACGGAATGTTGGTTACTGAGAGTTCTATGCACAGAGGGAGATATTGCTTGCTTGGAAAAAGCTGTGATTTCCCACAATGCAACGAGGTTCACAGACTGACAAACTGTCAGAACCTTGGTCACGACATCACGCTGTGGGAGGGGTTTCACCACAATATCAGCCACACAGACATCCCCCCCCCCCCCCCCCGAAGGATCCATTTGAGAAAAGGAAAAGATTTCTCATGGGAAAGGGGGTATAAGCTACTGATTGGGATGACGTTAAATCCTTGGTTACAGTTCCTCTTTAAAGTGGTCCTGAACTCTTGCTCCAGACAGAAGGAAAACAGAGAGAAATGCACTCTGTATGTATTTAGAGAGTTTAGCCCAGGCATAGGCAAACTCGGCCCTCCAGCTGTTACAGAACTACAAGTCCCACAATGCATTTGCCTTTATGAGTCATGACTGCATGACTGTTGTAATAAAGATAAGAGGTTCAATAAACAGGGACCGGGCGTCAACGCTAACCCAGCAGCAGCAGACGTGATGGAACAGGAGGAGGCGCAGGAGGAGAAGGCCACGCTTTCAGGTGCAACTCAGGCCTTGCATGAGGACAAAAAAATGTGTGCGCAAAGCAATGCAATGAGTAGTTTTCAGGACACAATGGGCTATTCGGAGGAGCTATTCCCACCCCCACAATCTTCTACCTGTGAAAGGTCAATGGAACAGCCACAAATGTTGTGCCCGGATTCACAACCTTTTTCTGTGGAAAATGCACCTCGCACTGAAATGCAAGGCGAGGCCGAGGATGAACATGACGTCAACAACTCAACATGACGCAAAATGGGGGCGGAACAGAAAGCTGCTTTCAATGTTTTGAAGGCCTTAATTGCCTCCGGTGGCCAGTTAGATGCATCATTCATCACACCCAAATCCCAGAGCAATGTGTGCAGGAATTTGAATCGCAGGAGGTGTACCGAGATCATCTGGACAAGTGACCAAGTGACCAAGTGACAAGTGACCAAGTGAAAAGTGACAAAGTGACCAGTGACAAAGTGACAAAGTGACAAAATGACAAAGTGACAAAATGACAAAGTGACAAGTGACAAGTGACAAAGTGACAAGTGACAAAGTGACAAGTGACAAAGTGACAAAGTGACAAAATGACAAAGTGACAAGTGACAAAGTGACAAGCGACAAGTGACAAAGTGACAAGTGACAAAATGACAAAGTGACAAAGTGACCAGTAACAAAGTGACAACTGAGAGGTTGTTCTGGGGAGCTCCACTGCACTCAGTCGCATATGAGGAGAGGTCTCGTCGGGACTGCTGATCCTCGTCAGCTTGCTCAAAGCCTTGAGGGTTCCTGAAGATCCTCTGCTTGGAGTTCGCCGGGGTTCAGCTTGGTGTCGGGGTCGGCGGCGTCCTCCTCACTCCAACGTGGCAGATCTTCTGTTGAAGGAAAAAAAAAAAAACATTGTTAAAAGTCCAGTACCGCTTCTGAAGGACGCACCAAGAGATGCAGGAGCACTTTAATCTAGCGCACCATCGCTCGCTGGGTGATGTCCCTCCCTACGCGCTGGAATTCTACGCTGCACATGCTAGCACGCTTTTGCGCAGTGCCGAGGCGCATTCCAGCAGCTAGCTACCAAGCTTCTGTGGATCTGATTGGGCCACCATGTTGGATCTCTGCCAAGTCCTCCAAAATTTTTAGCAATCCACGTTGCGTGACTGAGCAGTGACAACTCTACAGTCAGCATTACAATACCACTGCTGTGTTTACTGAAGAAATCAATGTTGAAGATGGAAACCGCTGGCATGATGCAAGTGGGGGATTCTGAAGATGAAAACGATCAGCGTGATGATACCAACATCAGGCAACCTGCCTCAGGAAACGCTGGTCCCAGCTATGACAAAGAACAGGACGAGGAACAGCTGGAGTTGGAGCAGGAATTGGATGCCCCCACTGCCGAGGGACAGAGCGGTGCACGTTGGACTTCCACAATTTAGCGGGAATGGACAGCAGAAGAGGAAGAAAGTGATGCTGGTGACGAATATGGTGCATCACAACAATCACAACGCTCACAAGAACATGAAGACAGAGGAGTCTGGCAGGACTCTCTGGCACACATGGCTCAATTCATGCTAGACTGCATTGAACGCGGCCCGCGCATTATTCACTATTCATTATTATTCATTATTCTGGAATCTGGACAACACCAATTACTGGGTTTATACCCAGTTTATACAAACACAATGTTAAAAAACTGATTGAAGAAAGTGTCAGACAGGTCAAAAATGGAACAATTCCAGCAGGCCCTTGAGGATGGAGACTTTAGAGAGGAGATTGACATCCTCCTCCTTCTCTAGCCAGTTGTACGCCGACAGACTGACTTCAGCAAACCCAGGAGGACCAGGAGGGCAGCAAAGAACACAAGCTGCTGCTAGTGCCGAAAAGGGAATGGTATTGGCAGTGTCCTTGGAGTGGGAACATTTTCTGACACCCATGCAGCAGCCCACAGAACAGCAATCGGGCAGTTCCACGTCCTCCAACACCAATCGCCTGGAGAAGATGGTCAAGGTCCAGGACTACATGTCAGATGGCGTAGCTGTGTTGAACAATCCATCTGCAGACAGACGGTGAGTGTGACAGGCAGCACAGAAGGACCATGGCAACTCACTCATAGTACCACAGTTTGATAGTGCTGCCCAAAAAATTATATGGATCCGTGGACCCGGGCACTGCGGGCAGTACTGGGAAGTGGGAACGCAGATTTTAGTACCTAAACACACGATACAACATGTTTTCCGGGGTCGGACTCTGAGGCACATACAGATGGTCCCGATCATCATCCTCATCATACAACTCTTCTCCTGAGTCTGACCCACCCACCACCTCTGCCACCCCAACATCCCCAGACACAGACCCCTCATCGTCCTCAACATTAACTTGGGATGCTGGCCTGAGCCAGACCTCCTCCTCCACATCAGGCCCCATCATCTCCTCAATGGCAGCCCTCATTAATCGCTCTGGCGACGGACCGATGGACACAACGTTCTCCTCCGGGGAGGGCTGCTGCTGACCACTGGCTGCTGGGGTGGATGTTATAGCTTGCGTGGGGCGTTGGCTGTTGCTGTTGTTGGGAGTGCTGCTCACAGCGGAGGTCTCTGAGGAACTCATGGTGAGCTCATATAGTGGTTGGCGGTGAGTGGAGTATTACTGATCCCAGCAATATACACACTGACTGGCAGAGTACGCAATGCTATATAGTCTGGCTGAGCGGTGTACACAGAGTGGCAGTACACACAATGCTATATAGTCTGGCTGAGCCGTGTACACAGAGTGGCAGTACACACAATGCTATATAGTCTGGCTGAGCGGTGTACACAGAGTGGCAGTACACACAATGCTATATAGTCTGGCTGAGCCGTGTACACAGAGTGGCAGTACACACAATGCTATATAGTCTGGCTGAGCGGTGTACACAGAGTGGCAGTACACACAATGCTATATAGTCTGGCTGAGCGGTGTACACAGAGTGGCAGTACACACAATGCTATATAGTCTGGCTGAGCCGTGTACACAGAGTGGCAGTACACACAATGCTATATAGTCTGGCTGAGCGGTGTACACAGAGTGGCAGTAAACACAATGCTATATATAGCGTGGCTGAGCGAGGTACACAGTGGCAGTACACACAATGCTATATAGTCTGGCTGAGCCGTGTACACAGAGTGGCAGTAAACACAATGCTATATATAGCGTGGCTGAGCGAGGTACACAGTGGCAGTACACACAATGCTATATAGTCTGGCTGAGCCGTGTACACAGAGTGGCAGTAAACACAATGCTATATATAGTGTGGCTGAGCGAGGTACACAGTGGCAGTAAACAATGCTATATATAGTGTGGCTGAGCGAGCGGTGTACTACTGTTCCCAGCAGCGACACACAATGACTGGGGGGGACCCTGGCTAGCGTGGCTGGAGAGCGAACTACCCTGCCTGCCTACCCAAAGCTAAACCCACAGACAAATGGCGGAGATATGACGTGGTTCGGGTATTTATTTACCCGAACCACGTGACCGTTCGGCCAATCAGAGCGCGTTCGGGTCCGAACCACGTGACCCGTTCGGCCAATCGCAGCGCTAGCCGAACGTTCGGGGAACGTTCGGCCATGCGCTCTTAGTTCGGCCATGTGGCCGAACGGTTTGGCCGAACACCTAATGGTGTTCGGCCGAACTCGAACATCACCCGAACAGGGTGATGTTCTGCAGAACCCGAACAGTGGCGAACACTGTTCGCCCAACACTAGCGCGCACACGTGAGGCGCATTTTGGAGCGCAGAAGAGCCTGACCTGGCAGCCGGCCTGGCCAGGTCTGGTGCGCCACCAAAGGCGACCGGGAGCCTGTGGAGCAGCGGCGAGGGCACGCCCTGCCTGCCACAGGCTGGAGGAAGCCCCAGGTAAGTGGATGTGCATTTTTATTTTTTTTTCTCCCCACCGTGAACCTTCCCTTTAATGTCCTCCAGTGTTCCCCATGTGTCCTCAGGTGTCCTTGTATCCCCATGTGCCCTCGGGTGTCTCCAGGTGTCCTCCAGTGTTACCCATGTGTCCTTGTGTCCTCATGTGCCCTCAGTGTCTCCAGGTGTCCTCAGGTGGTCCCCATGTGTCCTCAGGTGTCCCCAGTGTGGTCCCCATGTGTCCTTAGATGTCCCCTGCTCCCTGTGTGGTCTGCTCCCCATGTACTGTAATTTGTGTATCAGCACATATTTAACACTATGCCCCTGGTATTCCGTGTGGTCCGCTTCTTGTCGCCCCCCTCCCCGCTCTTTATGTGCTTCCCTCCCTGCTTGTGTGTGCGCTCCCCCTGAGTGTCAGCATAGCTGCCGTCTTACTATTTCAGCCGCTCTCTGAGAACGCAGACCTGGGGCCGGGGGGGGGGGATGAACACACAAGTGGGGAGGGGGGAAAGCACATAAGAGCGGGGAGGGAAGTGACAGGAGGCAGACCACACAGGGAGCCGGGGGCACATAGGGCGGCACAATGTTAACATACGTGCCGGTACACAAATGACAGTACTTGGGGAGCAGACCACACAGGGAGGTAATGCAGGGAATCCCCGACGTTGCGGCGGTGCATAACGGCGGGTGTTCGTATGTCGGGGATTCCCTGCATTTGACGTATTAGACGCAGGGACTTTTTCTCCCCATTTTTGGGGGAGAAAAAGTGTGTCTTATACGGCGGAAAATACGTCAATGGGCACTGAGACAAAGGCAGAGGGTGGAGGAACAGAAGAAAGTTAATGGTGAATACATTAAGTGCCCACTAGGCCCCCTCTGCTCCAGGGCCCCATAGCAGCTGCTATGGCTATGCCCCTGGCAGTAAGTTATGTCACATTTGCAATTACATTTTAGCTTTCGTTTAAACGTTTTGAATCAGGACTTCTTGCTTTTACTGATGGCTAACACAGTACAATACTCAACTGCTTTACTGTTAAAGTCATTAATTTGAAAGGATCTAATCACGTTCATTGCCAGGGCCGGATTTACCATAAGGCACTGTAGGCAGGTGCCTACAGGTGCCGGATGGTGGAGATACGGCTCACTCCCCTCCCCAAGTGGCGCTCTCGTTCTCTATGCAAAGTCCTGAGTAGAGCATAAATGAGCGGTTACTCACAGCTCTCGGCATTCCATTGATGAGATCTCCCTTCAGCCTGAAGGCACCTCTAGCTACCTAATACTTAGGTGCACATCTAGATATCTAATACTTGAGGACACCTCTGGCTATTTAACCCTCTGGGCGATACAATTATATCGCCCAGGAGGTGGCGCAGCACTATTTTTAAAAAAAATTTATTTTTTAAATCATGTAGCGAGCCCAGGGCTCGCTACATGATAGCCGCAGCGCAGCGGCATCCCCCCACCCACTCCCATCGCCTTCGGCAATCAGAGTAAGTAGGAAATCCCGTTCAGAACGGGATTTCCTGCTTGGCTTCCCCGGTCGCCATGGCGACGGGGCGGGATGACGTCACCGACATCATGGACGTCGTGACGTCAGAGGGAGTTCCGATCCACCCCTCAGCGCTGCCTGGCACTGATTGGCCAGGCTGCGCAAGGGGTCGGGGAGGGGGGGGGGGCTGCGCGGCACTGCGGGTAGCGGCGGATCGGCGGCGATCAGAAGTTACACGCAGCTAGCAAAGTGCTAGCTGCGCGTAACAAAAAAAAATTATGCAAATCGGCCCACCAGGGCCTGAGAAATCCTCCTGCGCGATATACCCCGAGCTCAGCTCGGGATTATCGCTCAGGAGGTTAATACTAAGGGGCACTTGTGGCAGGGGAAAGGTGACAGCCAGTACACTTGTAGTGGGTTCGGCAAGGGTTGTAGGTTCATGAAGGGTGAAGTCTAGGGTGCCAGGACATCTGTGCCTATACGCTCCTGTGAGGTAAATCCGGGCCTGTTCATTGCATTCATTTTGTTAGTTTACATTGAAAGCTTGCAAGGGCAGGGCTCTCTAACCCTTTGAAATTTGTAATACATTTTATTCATCAGTTTACATTTGTCACCGTAATTACTATGTCTACCTATTATGTTTTATGTATCAGTGTCTATATTTGGTGTATACCATTGTCTGTATTACTATGTACCCCATGTGTTGTTCTTACACTGTACAGTGCCACAGCATATGTTGGTGCTTTAGAAATCAATAATAATAATAGTCAAGGAGGATCCATCTGAAAATGGCGCACGTTGTTTTCGCTAATCCGTTTGTCACTTATCGCTATTTAACGTTAAAGCCTTATTGTTATTTAGCGTTAACACACATAACCCTCTCTGTACCTATCCCTAACCCCTAGACCCCCCTGGTGGTGCCTTACCCTAACCACCCCCCTGGTGGTGCCTAACCCTAAGACCCCCTGGTAATGCCTAACCCTAAGACCCCACCCCTGGTGATGCCTAAGACCCCGCCTGGTGGTGCCTAAGACCCCCCCCCCCCCCCCGGTGGTGCCTAAGACCTCCCCCCCGATGGTGCCTAAGACCTCCCCCCCTGGTGGTGCCTAATCCTTACCACCCCCCTGGTGGTGCCTAACCCTAAGACCTCCCTGGTGGTGCCTAACCCTAAATCTCCCCTGGTGGTGCCTAACCCGAACCTTGACAGTGTTACATTAAATCCATTCACCGTTTTGCAGTTAAATAACGTCTGCAGTTTGGCTTATGTAGGGTACTATTGATAAATAACGTTACTGTGCGCAATAATGTCTGCAGTTTGGCGTATGAACAGCGATATTATTCCCTGTGCGCCATTATTATGCAGTACTAACGATAAATAGCGATAAGCGTATCTTTTTAATGCGGCGCCATTTTTATGCATAGGTGCTGCGCGCACATTATCCACTGATCCGAATTAAGGATGTTATACCCAGAGAAAGCAATCCTCATCACTATACAAGACCAGGACATAATATTGAGCAAGCAGCATAGCTTCAGTTACTCGTACGACGAACTCCATATGGCATTTCCCGTCTAAGTCCTTTGCCCCCTGTGCTGTTCTTTATTGAGGGAAAAATGTATTTAATTACCAGGGTTGAACTTGATATGGCCAAATAATTTCACACTGTGCCTGAAATCAATATTGGTAATTTTTCGGTTTAATGCTTTGGACTGGAAAATAGAATATTTGTCTAATAAAGATAATGCCATATTCCATGCAAGCATCCAAGGGCTGAATCACGGATGGAAGCTTAGGCTCCATCTAACTTTTAGAACACTCTGTATTTTCCTCGTAGGACAAAGACACGTTAATTCATTCAGCATGTACCCATTTTGGGGGATTGAATGGAGAAAAAGAAAAAAAAGAAAAAAAAACCTCACGCTGACTCAAAAAGAAGGTGCGTGTAATAGAAAATGGGGATTCTTTACAGTGGAATTTGGAAAAACCCCATTATTGGAGGTAATCAGATATCCCCCTCATCCCAATAGAGTAAAGAAATGATTTAACTACTTAACCTAATTGGGGCAGTATATCTACAGCAGGACTTCATCTAAAGATTCAGGGGTGCAAAAAATCATCTTCTGCTTTCCTGCATGCCTGTGCTCGCCCCCGTCACTGGCCATTAGCGCACAGAATGGTGAATGGGAACATATGTTCCCAAAGCCAAGTGCCTGAATTATGAATGAACTCTGCAGTAACAAACAGCAGTGATCATTCATTGAAATTTTGTGAAAAAAGAACCCAAAACTAACTTTCTCATTTTTTTTGTGTGTAGAAAGTTGTGATACCGCCTTACATTTTTATTTTCAGTTTAATTTTCTGTTGAGTTTAATCATACTGTCATAAATGCTGTTTAGAATTCACACTCTGCCTTCTTAAGCTGAAAGAGAATTATAAATATTGACCCTTTGAACTTTCCTGCACTAAAACCTTATATCACTATTTCTCAGCTGTTTTAGCTTTTATTTACTTTTCTGTAAATCTGACTGAATTCAATAAGCTGTTTGACAAGCGTTTTTGCATAGATAACAACGCAAGTTTTTCTTTTAACGCTTGCTGTACTGGAAAACATAAAGGGACTTCAGACAGTTTCTTACAATGGCTAGTATTATATGTACCTATGTTTATCTCATCATGTCACATGTCATGTCTGTTACATTTCAAAGAGACCCTGAACAGGTTAAAAAAAAAGAATTTACACTTACCTGGGGCTTTCTCCAGCCCACCGTAGGCCATGAAGGCCCTGGCGTCCTCCTGGCTCCTTCCCTGGTCCCGGTCCCTGTTCTGGTTATACAATGACTTTGGCCTGAAGTTATCAAGTCTGCTTCCCGCTGCGGATGTTTGCATTATCACACCGGCCGGCTACGCGTCATCATGCCAGCTAACGTGACTGTGAGACCTGCTGATGGGCAGTTCAATCTTAGAGAACTGCGCATGAGCAGGACTTTCACACCGGCTGGCATGATGATGCGATCGTCCGCAGCGGGAAGCAGACCTGACGACTTCAAGCCGAAGTCATTGTGCAACCGGAGCAGGGACCGGGATCAAGGAAAGAGCCAGAAGGACGCCGGGGGACCTCATGGCCTATGGTGGGCTGGAGCAAGCCCCAGGTAGGTGAAAATTCTGATTTTATAACTTGCTCAGGGTCCCTTTAAGGGACTTTTCTAAAGTGAGGTCATGTTCACTTTAAAAACCTTAAGCCTAGTCTTAAACACTTTCCTTGTGAGTTTGTGATGATGTGACCACACATCAACCCTCCTCCAACCTGTACGAAAATCAGTCTCTCAAAAAAAAGAAAAAGAGTCTGCATCACGGCTGGCTTGGTTGTATAGTTTTTGAGGTAGAGGATTTTTGTTTTTTTAATTGTAAATTCAGATTGTGTCAGAACGGGGTTGATGTGTAACAGAGTTTCTAATCTGTGGTCCTGGAATTCAGCTGTAGGTTTTTTTCTCATAAAGCATAATGAACCAGAAGGGATGTGGTATCTAATTTGGCCAAAACAAATTTATGATTCACAAGCAGTGACTGTATTTGTTATAGTTTGTTAAGTGGTTAATCTACTCTTTAAACGAAATCAGGGCCGAGATTTCTAGTCTGGTTTTTATCATAATTGAAGTTTCGGAAAACTCTTCCTGAACATTTGCAATGGATAAGGAGACCTTTAGAAAAAAACACAGGGAGCCCGGATGGTGCAGTATGTCTAATAGTTGCAGGATTTTTGAAAATCAATAAAGTCAGTACTCACTGAGTAGAGGAAGAGCAACTAGAAGAGCTCTGGAAGAGCAACCACCAAACAGTGCTTAAGGAGGATAACCGCCTCCAAACGGGTACAGCTCTCCGTCTGTACAGGTCGCACTCTGCATAAAAAGAACCTGAAGCCTGGAGGCCTGAGGGGAACACTCCTCGAGGGAGGGGTGTAGCTGTGAACAACACACAAAGGAGAAGCGCCCTAGAGTATTCAATATTTTACAAAAATTAACCACTTTTTCCACCACTACAGTATATCTACGTCCTCTGAAAACAAAATTGTGTAAGGGAAAAAAATGCCATACAATGAAAGCCCAGTGAGTCTTAAAAACAATATATATTTCATGTAGGTGTTATAAGTAGGGATAACATTATTTCTGATTAAATAGGGACATAGCTAAAATGTCAAAATTGCTCTGGTCCATAAGTGGGAAACAAGGTCTGGATGCAAAGTGGTTAAAAACAAATTGAGGTGGCTCACCTCATACAAGAATTCACTTAGGGTACAGTACGAAAAATTATTTTTGAGCACTAGGCAATGCGTTTCGTGAGATTCAACTAAATTCATCAGGCCATTCACTATGCCTACAAATTATTAAATACAGAGTGTCCTCTGTACTTATTAATTTGTAGGCACAGTGAATGACCTGATGAAGTGAAACCAAAAATATTGTCACCGTACATGTATGTACGGTGACAATATTTTACTTGGAAATAAAGGTGTATTTTTTCTGTACTGTGTTTGTTTATGCTATATCAATAATTACAAACCATTATTTGCACAAATAACACTAATATACCTTCATGAGATACATACTAAAAAGCTGAGTCTCTAAGGTAACTAATTATGTATTTTGTTTCCCGAAGAGAGAGATTCATTTTTTAACATAACCTGTTTTATAACTTGTAGAACATTTCCTAGAAAACTGTATAAAAAGAAAAATACTGCACAGGGAAATTTTACGTCTGAAATGTTGTCTTTGTAATACTGTCAACAGAAAAACTTGGTCATGAGATATTTGTCCACCTTCATTGTAGAGCACAGACCACCTCAGTTTTCTGTGAAGTTCCTTCAAGAAGACAAGAGTTAACCAAGTTTATTTCCTCCAAATGTTAATTTTTTTCTCATAAAAGAAGCCACAAGAATGCTCATTAGTTTAATAATTTCCTGTCTCTGAACCTTCAGCTAGTTTCTTAGACAGCGTGGAACCTGTAAAACAATCTAAAGGAGAAGAACGCCCAATGTGAGATTTCAAGAATACACACACACACGGGTGGCTTTGGCCATTGTCTACAGCTTTCCAGTTCCGTTAGGCAGCTCTTCAGTCATACATCTTCCATACTTGGCTGGCCTGGAAGTATCAGGCAAAGTCTTGATGTGACTTTGATTTAGCATGCATGGGCCACAGACTCTGAAAGGTAAGACCAAAGCCAAAGTCCACAATCTCCTCTCCAGACATCTTTGGTGTTCCGTTTGCTTGCTCTTGGCGTGGTCTGCCCTGTTGTGTGGAGTACCATTTTATGACCATAAAAAAATGTTGACTTTATTAACACGCCTTTTGGGATACATTTTTACAAGTCATTTTTTGACATTAATTGCTGACTAATCTCTTTTCTTTAATAGAACTGGCTGTCTTGCCAATGAAAAACTTGTAAAGCAATCCAAACATTATTTTTGCCCGCTTCTGGAATTATTAGGATCCTCTAGAGTGTTATCTAGTATAGGCGTATTTTTAGCCTATAAACGCAAAACCATTACCTTTGGCAGATTTTACTGTATTCTTAGAATCTCTGCGTTTTTTAAAATGCCATCAAACTAGAGCAAAGTTCTAGATTTTGCATACATTTCTAACATTTCTAAAATTTTGCCTTCGATACCCCAATGAGTACTTAGCATTTAATGCATATAAAAATATTTATAAAAAAAAATCTATTAGGAACATATATGAACAAGCAAATATGTGGTTAAGTATTTTGAACTCCTGCTTCTGGTTTGATGGGTCACATTTTGTGAACAAAAAGAAAACATCTGTTAAAGGACCAATGGGGAGTCCAGGAAGGAATTTCAAAGATGCTCTGTGGCTTGCTATACGTAGAATAGCAAGGGCAGGCTGCAGGGATCAACATGTCTGGCACTCTTCGTTGTTCATCAGGTATTCAAGGATATTGGCGAGGGACATTTCCAAGGATACTGGTGTGGGATTATCCAAAGGTAAGTATTTATTGCTAATTTTGCATAATAAAAAACTGACTTTTTTACCATTGTGTTTTTATTTCACTTTTAACTCTTTGTGAAAATGGGTACCTGGGGAGGGGGCAGGCACCTGGGAGTCCCCTTGTTTAAGGAATCCCCCAGATACCAAATTGTACCCCCATGGCCTACACCCACAGGCATGGGGGTAGTTACTCCCACTCTCCTCCTGGGTACAGAGGTGAGAATGAGCCTCTTGTCCATGGATTGGACAAGAGCTCGGAGGTAGAGGGGGAAGCTTCACTGCCTCTTTCTTCTAGAGCCCCCCCCCCCCCCATTCCATGTATGGGTGACAAGGGGTTTTGTTTTTTTTATGTAAAAATGTGTATACAGAACTCTGAGAATGTCAGCAAATGTCATTCTCCCGCTTTAAAGGGACTCCGAGCTCTGAAAAAAAAGGAAAGTTGTACTTACCAGGGGCTTTTTCCAGCCCAGTGCTGGTCGGGAGGTCCCACGCCGGCGTCCTGGCTGCTCTCCTTCTCCCCGCTCCGGAATGGCTGGCAGGCCGCAGCCCGGGCGACACTCTCCCGAGTGTCGGGCTGCTTCTTCCGCATATGACGCGGATTACGTCACACGCCGGCCGCCTCGCGTCATCACGGCGGCCGGCGTGAAAGTACTGCGCATGCGCGCTTTGTTCGCGCATGCGCAGTACTTTCACGCCGGCCGGCGTGATGACGCCGTGATGACGCGAGGCGGCCGGCGTGTGACGTAATCCGCGTCATATGCGGAAGAAACAGCCCGACACTCGGGAGAGTGTCGCCCGGGCTGCGGCCTGCCAGCCATTCCGGAGCGGGGAGAAGGAGAGGAGCCAGGACGCCGGCGTGGGACCTCCCGACCAGCACTGGGCTGGAAAAAGCCCCTGGTGAGTACAACTTTCCTTTTTTTTCAGAGCTCGGAGTCCCTTTAAAAAAAAAAATTCTTTGAATTCTTAAAATCGATATTCTTAAAACCTACAAGGTCTTTTTGGGGAAATTTCCCTTTTGTTCCCACTGTTCTCCTTAACATACCCAGCAAATTTGGTGATTCTAGCATGTATGGGGGCTTTGCTATGAACCACAAATGCCGGCACCATTGACTTCTATGCAATTCAAATTCGGTAATTTGATCAACCTGAAAATCTTGGCCAGTTCGATTGGATGACCGTTGAATCAAACAATGATCTATTTGACCAACAATGTTATTGAGGAAAGGCGAGTATATACAAAAAGAAAGATATCCCAGATACTGGATATCTCTTTGGAGAGTGTTGGGTTTGTTATCATCACTATTCTAGATATGCGCACGCTTTCAGCGAAGTGGGTGTCGAAATGTTCTAGCAGTGATCAGAAAAGTAATTAATTAAAACATTCAAAGCTGTTTTGGCCCAAGCTGTACGTGACCTTTTAAGCTAGGTTAGGATGGAACCTGCCTCCACACCTATGATCCTGAAACCAAGAAACCGAATGGTGCCACAGTTTGTCCCCATGGCTAAAGAAGTCCCACAACCATAAATAGGCCAAAAATCATGGTGTCCATTTTCTAGTACAAACACTTTATTCTGTTGGTGGACTACCTACCTCACGGCTCTAGAATCACCTAACATTAATATGCTAACCTCCTGGACCAGCTGAAGGAGGTATTTAAAAAACAAAACGCTGTGGAAAGTTGACAAAAGGGATCCTTTGTTTGCAGGACAATGGATCTTCACATGCGACCAAGGTTGGGGCTGCCAAAATGAACACCCTGGGTTTCCAATTGGTCCACTATACCCCCTACTCACCTGACCAGACCTGGCCCCTTTGGACTATTATCTTTTACTATGCTTGAAGGAACACCTGAAGGGGCAACGTTTTGAGGACATTGCTGACGTCAAAAATGCTTCTGAAAGCTGGTTTAAGGGCCGACCAAAGGACATTTACTTGAAAGGTCTATAAAAGCTGCAACTACACTGTACCAAGTGCATCAGACTCCGGGAGGAGGGGTGGATATGTTAAATAAATGTGTTAATTCATAACTCTGGCTCTCTTCTTCCTGGGAAACGCCAGGAGCTTATCAGCACCCCCTCGTATTTGTGAGCGTATTTCATATTACCATCATCCACTGATAAACTCTAAATGCGCACTTTAGTTTAATGGGGCCTTTAAAGAGGTAGAGTGGCTGCCAAAGTGCTGACATGAATGAGAAACGCCACTATCGCTGCCCTGCCAAGCTGGAGATTAGCGCAGTCATTTCAGCAGACCTATCATCCGAAGAGGAATTCCTTCAATTCCGCAATCTGTCACAAATATCGGTTTCATCTCGTGACTCTCTTATTGGTTTTCAACCTGTGATCACAGGTCACCCGTCAACAAGTCTAACTTCACAAATCCCATGCCGCTTGGCCCTCGTCCAGTGAAAGGTCATCAAGATTCTTCAGGAAAGCGTGTATAATTATCCTCGCTAAAACGCCAAGATAGGGGATTTAAATAGTAGTCGCAGCCAAAAATGAGGAAGGAATAACTTGGATATTTTCAAGCAGGGCTGTTCCCAGACTTGAAGAAGTGAGGGTTATAGCTCCTGGGAGAAAGTCCTGATGAATGAATCATGTGAGCACTGCTTCTGGTCTTTGGCCAAGTAATATGACGACTGATGGACAAAGACAGGTACAAAGAAAACTGCAGCATAAAAGCAGAAGAGTTGGCCACATATACAGAACATTATTATTCTATAAAACTGTAACGATTGTGGAATCATCTCCGTGGTCAGCGCACCAGACGTGCGCTGACGCGGCGGATTTCCTCCACAAGCGTATAATTGAGGACACCCAGGCTAGGTGCTATGCACCCACAGAGGGCAATTCCCACCGGCAGATGGCGCTGTGGAGTGCAGGCGAACACAGCCGCTGCACAGCCACAGATGCCAAATGGGAATTGTACAGATACAGGACAAGGTACAATCAGGCAGGGCTGGATAGCCCACAGGGAACAGAGCAAAGAGACAGAACCAATGTGTGCCCACCAAACTAGTCGCCACCAAGCAACGGCGAACACACAACGGCGGAAACGAAGTAGGAAACGCAATCGCAAGAATGGCGATTGCCAATAGCGACACAAGACTGAGCAGGACAGAGCACAAGGGTAGCAAAGGCACAGCAAATCATACAAAGAGAAAGATAAGGAAAATAACAAACGCTAGCTGAACGCGAACACTGCACTCATTCGCAACAGTGCACGCGTTCGTGTGCGGTCTCCGCGTGTTACGCACAACAGAGACAAGCACGCCTAACTAACCAAAGACAGACAAACACGAAACAGAGAACGCGAGCGCTTGCTTAACGGTTACCTCACCGAGCCTACAGCAAGCGTTCGTATCAGACAAGACAGACAAACGTGAAACAGGAACTAGGCAGAAAGGATCCACCGCTCTTCGGTCAGAGCAAGTGTGATCCAAGCAGAAACACAGATCAGAAAGATCCACAGCCGCTACCGCTAGCGGTTAGTGCGATCCAGGAAGACAGATCAGAAGGATCCACAGCACTAGCGCTAGGCGAGTGCGATCCAGGCAGACAGAGTAGCAGAACAGAAGGATCCACAGCACTAGCGAAAGTGACCAGCGTGATCCAGGTACAGAGTAGCAGAACAGAAGGATCCACAGCACTAGCGAAAGTGACTAGCGCGATTCAGGTACAGAGTGACAGAACAGAAGGATCCACAGCACTAGCGAAAGTGACTAGCGCAATCCAGGTACAGAGTAGCAGAACAGAAGGATCCACAGCACTAGCGAAAGTGACTAGCGCGATCCAGGTACAGAGTAGCAGAACAGAAGGATCCACAGCACTAGCGCAAGGCGAGTGCGATCCAGGGAAGACAGATCAGAAGGGGCTACCAGTAACAACCGCTGTTCTGGTTAGCACCCAGACACACAGAACGACTTCCTATCGACCACCGCTGGGACAGGACAATCGCAACAGAACAAACAAACAGATAAGCAATCCTAACTGCACTAAGGAAACCTGCCTAGTGCAGTTTTCCAGGAATTACTCTAAGATAACTTCAACAAGAAGTAGCATGGCTGACACTCTCTCCAGGAGTGTTACACAGGACTGAATCCTTGAAGGAATGACCAGCAAAGGACTGTGGGTAATCCCAACCTTTATACTGGCAGTCATCACAGGAGGCAGGTAGAGGATTTGCATAACGAATGTATGCAAATTCCTCAGCAGCAAGCTGCAATACTGACAGAAAGTCTCTCATAAAGAGACCTGCAGAATGCAGACCTGAACAGTGGTCAAAAAGCTGCCTGTCTGCACAGGCAGCTGAGCAGATTCTCACAAAAACATAAGAAGACTTCTGATTCATTTCCCAAACTCCTCTCAATGGTGACCGTGACCAGTTTTACACTTTTCCCACTCTTTCTAATGGTTCCCATTCCATGTCCAGCTGCCCTCTTCCATGTGTAGCATTTATTGTCAGCAGCAGCAGCCCCCTCCTCCATGGTTAAAGGGAAACTGTAGATAGGATTTAAACAAACTGTTTCACTTACCTTGGGCTTCTGCAAGCCCCCAGCAGCCGTCCTGTCCCGCGCCGGTCCTCCACGAGCCTCTGTTCTCCCGCCGCCTGTCGCTTCACTTCGTTTCTCTACTTGTAAGTTGAGACCTGCGCAGCCCTGAGTATCCTTTCTACGCGTTCCCATTTGCAATTGCGCTATTGCGGACTGGAACGTAAAGAAACGTTACGCATGGCTAGAGCCTTGCAGGTGCAGTGGCCCGGCGGTGAAACCGAAAGCAGCTGGCGAAGGGAGAACGGAGGCTCATGGAGGGCCTTCGCGGGACAGGATGGCTGCTGGAGGCTTGCAGAAGCCGCAGGTAAGTGAAACAGCTTGTTTTAATCCTATCTACAGTTCCGCTTTAAAGCAATCTTAACAGCTCCTGGTTTCAAATAGCTGAAAGGGCTGCCATGTTTGAAACTTTGAAAGTTAAACACCCCCTCCAACTCCCTTTTCACTGCCATTACCCAGGGTTGGTGTGAACTTTATCAAATGTGACATATTTTACCTGTTTGCAGCACAGTGAACCCCTCCCCCCTCCAATGCTGGTTTGGTTTGTTTGATTTTAGCTTTTGGTAAATTAAGTTTAATTAGAGGAGTCCTTATCTGCCTTCAATTTTCTGTGGCTTTCTGATGGCTTGCAGACTCTGGTTTCCACTAGCGCGAATCTGCATGCATTTTCTGCATGCAGATTCACATGACAATACAAGTCAATCGTCCTGTTTCCACTACAAAATTCTGCACAGCAGAGCCATCAGAATTTGCACTCCACACGCATTATGTGCGATTCACTTGTAATGTAATTAATAGGAAAGTCACATGCGGTTTAGCCATACGATTTTCCACACGTACGTTTTCATGAAAAAGTACACAGGCACTGACATTATTAAAATCGCGTACCGTAGTTATAAAAATAATTGACATACATCCGTATACGAATTTGCATCCGCATACAAATTCATTTACGTGTTTTCCGCAACGGAATCGCAACGCACTAGTGGAAGCATAGCCTCAGGAAGTATAGGAAGTAGAAGAATACTGCCTGTAATTAACCCTTAAAACTAAAAAGAAGAGATAAAATGATTTTTTTGTGATGAGCCATGTTGTTAGTATGCATTTTTAATGTGCTTTGAGGATGGCCTGGATGCTAAAAATGAAGCTCAGTTCACTTTCTCTATACCATTCCCTGAGTAGCCCCTACACCATGCGTAACCTCCATGTACAGCAACTTTCCTCCCATTCCATGTGTAGCCCACTCCTCCATATGGCACATCCATGTACAGCAGCCCCCTCTTCCATAGGTAACCTCCATGTCCAGTACCCCCTTTCATTCTTTGTGTATCTCCTTCTTACATGATGTGTAACGTATGTACAGCAGCCCTCCCCCCATTTCTTGGAGTCGGGACTGCTGTTCACACACTGGATTCTCTACAGAGGCGGTCATTAACAGTGTGTGCATGTAGTGTGTGTAGCTTTAGGCTGCACAACTAGGGCACCACAGGAGGAAGGACACCAAAGCAGCAGGCTAAACTGGTGCAGCATTTGCAAGCTTGCAAATGCTACAATGCTTGGAGATCAGCCTGACCACGGTACTCTGCTGCTAGCTGCCTGTGCAGCAGTCACCTTGCTCTCTGTGCACGTTTGCATTGTGGCCGGCAGCTATGGACTTGGGCAGCATTGGAGACGGAAAGGAAGAAGAAGCTTCTGCATTGGAGACGAGCGGAGAAATGAGTGACAGAGATGGCTGCTGCGGCGTGAAGGCAATCTGGCTACCTATACTGAAGGGGGTTGGGGGGGGGGGTGAGGAGGGATTAAGAGAGTCATCTGGCTACCTATACTGGAGGGAAAAGGGAAAGGAGTCATCTAGCTACCTATACTGGGGGAAAGGGGGAGGAGTCATCTGGCTACCTATACTAGAAGGAAGGGGGAGGGGTCATCTTGCTACCTATACTGAAGAAGGGCGGCTGGTGACAGTGGCCTAGGGCAGTAAAGAGTACAAATCCGGCCTTGTTCCTACCTTTTTGCTTTAAACTGTGACAGGATGATTTGAATGTGAGCAAAAAACAGCAAGCTTGAGTTAGCAGAGAAAGGTAGGCTGCAGATTATTTCAAATCAGTGCATTAGGCAGATATCAGTCAGCAAGGAAGTAAACTTTTTTTTTATTATTATTATTGCTGTGAGAAGGTTATATCTGATTCATTTCATTCACACATGGAGACTGAATTATACTGCATGGTTTAAGTCATACCTAAAGAGGGAACTGAAAATAAAAATAGATACATACCAGGTGCGTCGCTAGGGCAAGAGATTTTGGAGCACTTTCCTGAATCTCCGCCCATGCTGCCCCAAATGTTATCAGTGGTTTCCTGTGCAGGAATGTTGGGCTCGACTTCTATTCTCCCTCTTTCCCTCTCATATATATATAGCTAGATACTAACCAGGCTCTGGGCTCCATCAGATGATAGAGCACCACCCGCCAGGTCTCCAATGCCGCTCACACTACTGTCTGATTCAGTGTCAGCAGCATGGCAGAGAAGACAGCGTGGACCTGGCAGATGGTGCTTTAATGTCTGATAGAGCCTGGTGGGTGTCAAGCTGTATCCTCCACCACACAGAGGAGCAGTGAGAGGAGGGGGCTCCAAGATGATTTGCCCACCTTGCCACCCCACCAGCCACCAGTGTGGGCCACCCCACCAGCCACTAGTGTGGCCCACACTGCCACCCTACTATACTAGCCACCAGTGTGGGCCACCCCACCAGCATGGCCCACCCAGCCAATAGTTTCTGCATTTTTTTTATGTGGGGTAGTGTTTGTCTTATTAGTTATGTTTTGCTAGTCCTGAGTAGGACCCCTCTTTGCTTTCAGAATTGCCTTCATTCTTCATGGCATTTTGGTCATATTGCCATGGTAGCATCACACAGTTTTTGAAGCTTTATCATCTGCACATCCATGATGTGAGACCACCACATCATGGGGAAAACCCTGCATTGTTATGTTTTGGAAAAAAAATTCAGGGCCCTTTTGAATTACACTGTTACACATGCGTTGGTCTTCAATGCCTTCTTACTCTTTTACTTATTGTATCTGACTAAGTAAGGTATAATGTTTGATGATGAAAACCTGTTGTATTGTCTTTAAAATTATTTTCAATAAAAATGTATTGATACAAAAAAAGAGTTGCACTGTTACATTACTGTTGACTACGCCCATGTCATAGTCACGGCCAATTTACGCTTCACATGCTGCTCTCAACCTTTCTCCTTGGTGTCCCAAGGTTCCCCGGATCTTTTAGGATCCTATCAACGCCCGTTATACCTCAGTAGAGGAAAGACTCTGGATACTCCAGAGGCTTCTCCGAATTTCCTGTGGCCCACCGTTCGAGAATTGGGTCCCTCTCAGCATATTCAATAAGGGCTTGTCAAATACGGTTTCATGGCCGTGCTCCTATTTGTGTGAAAGCATGACCAAACGGCACATGCAGGGGTGTAGCCCAGTAAAATGAAGCTTCTCATGCATGGCTTTTCCCTCTTTACATGGACAGGCATGTGGCCTTGGAGCTGAAGAAGGTTCTGGTCAGCAGCAGTGGCCTTGCAGAGCAGATCGTAAAACGCATTCAGTGGAAAATAATCCTTCAGCTGATCCATGATCCCCCCACCCAGCGCATAACTGCAAATCATGGAGACCCCAGGAAAAGACCATGGGACCCCCACAGCCCAGAGGCCAAGGGTATTAAGAGAAGTATGTTTGCTATAATCCGTTTCATAACAGTGTGGCCCCCATGACTCCCTCACCGACGACAAGCATGGCCACAACAACACCTGCTGTGGAGGGGACCCTGTATCGGTGTAAGGGTGAGGACCCTCCAGAGCTTTTGGCCCCCCTGAAGTTGCAGAGCCCACTCCCCCAGTAGGCAAGGCCAGCACTACCATAGAGACAACGGGGAAATTTGGCCCAGGACTCCCGAATGCTGTCAGGCCTCCGCAGGTCTTAGCTGACTTGTGCCCCGCCTATAGAGAACCCGAGGTGGGCAGATGGGACACATATTATCTGCCTCATTACATGCCTCTGTGTCCCCTACACCACCGCTCTCTGCCGCCCTACCCGCAGCGCTATACCCGCCCGAGATCGGCAACATTATTTGTTGCCATCTTGGAGGTAAACACAGGAAAAGGGATTCCCTGTTCAAAAAAACCCACCAGGAGCATTCTTACAGGATTTCCAGAGCTCTCTTCCCTGGTCGCGCCCCCTGCCGCTTGCCCGCCTCTCTGTACGCTGGATGAGAGAAGGAATCTCTCATCCCAGCATCATGACCTGTAGGTCACAAAAGAGAAAGTGGGCCAATGCGGCCCACAGGAGCAGTGGTTTTTGCAGCTACCTGATCTGCTCAGCCCCACGGATCAGGTCACCTATCTTTTTTTTTTTTTTTAACCTCAGGCTCTCTTTAAGTTGCTATGCTGACAAAAAAGGTGCACAGTAAAGTTGAGAGGGGAGATTTGGGGGAGGACTCGGGGTCCCTGGGGGGTTGAACATGCTGTGGGAGTGGGGGGGGGGAGATTTTGCCCCAGAGCTGGCCCTACTAGTAGGTACTCCTTGCCCCACCCCATTATCTTTTTTACCACCAAGCGGCGCACAGCAAATCCTTCCAAGCGATTTTAATGAGCTGAACTTTTCATTTCCATCTGCTCCAATTACGCTGATGTTAAAAACAAAACAGTAACTCCACGTCCGAAGCTCAGAACATCAATCCGCGTTCTGGCTCCTCTGCCTGGTCCCAATTAAAATTAAATAAAGCTAATAACCAAAACCCCTTTAAAAAAGAGAAAAGTTGCGGTGATGGTGGTTACCGATGTTCGTACATCAAGACAAATGGCTGAGAAATATTTAACTTTCATATTCGCATTCCATGTTAATTGGGACAAATTAAACTTAAAACAGGCCCTCTAATTGGGAATATCTAAAGTGCAGATATCTGATGGGCACGTCTCCGTGATCCCGGCCTGTGCGAATACGAGACTTCTCATGGCGCGCCGCCCTGGAAATGTCAGCTTTAATAAGAGCGCAGTACAAATCACAGAAAGCTGCGCACAGAACAATAGAACAAAGGCGAGGAGAGAGCTCGGAATGTTTCTAATAGTGGAGCATCTTCTGCAGGAGGAGGACGGCAGGCAGCTGCCGGAGGACGTTACGATGAGGGCAGCAACCACTCCGACGGTGCTGAAAAGGGGATGATGGGTGTCGAGAAACATGCCTGCCGCTTTATCTCTGGCTTATAGGCAGCTATCGAAAAAAGTGCATGGAAATCTGGGCTCTCAGTAATGCTGGTAATAAAATAGCGGTATTTAATACCAATATTTTACTATTAAAGTGTAAAATATCGGTATTAAGATATTTTACTAGTGCTAAACCTGCTCTCACTCACACCCTGATGCCTAACTCTAACCATCCCCCCAACAAACACCCTGATGCCTTAACGGACCACTAACCCTAGACCCCCCACACAAACTTCCGACCTGATGCCTAACCCTAATCCCCCAAACTTTTGATCTGACGTCTAAGCTCCCCACCATAAACACCCTAACTCACCCCCAAACCCACCCCCACACAAACTTCCGACTTGACGCCTAACCCCCCCCCCCCCCGCACAAACCTTGCACTTGACGCCTAACCCTGACCTCCCCACCTCTACAAACACCCTGCCTGAAACCTAACCCTAACCCCCCCCCCATGACCTTAACCCCCACCGTCAATTGCTGCCAACCGTGCTGCAAGAACAAAAATAAAGTTCTCGGTGCCAATAGAAATATCGGCATTGAGCCATAATTTGGGCTCAATGCCGATATATAGGCTCCTGTGGCGGCACCCAAATTGCTTGCTTTGGCCTCAAGGGCCTCAACGAAAGCTTCTACAAGTGACTAGTACTAATTGATCCAAAAGTCAGTGTGTGTGTGTGTGTGTGTGTGTGTGTGTGTGTGTGTGTGTGTGTGTGTGTGTGTGTGTGTGTGTGTGTGTGTGTGTGTGTGTGTGTGTGTGTGTGTGTGTGTGTGTGTGTGTGTGTGTGTGTGTGTGTGTGTGTGTGTGTGTGTGTGTGTGCGTGTGCGTTGTGTGCATGCGTGCGTGCTTGCGTGTTTGTGCGTGTGTGAGGGGTGGAAACGGGGCAGCAACAATTTAATGGGTTTTACTACTGCAGTCCTAAGAGAGTGTACTATAGAGTGTTTGTATGTAGAACAGAGGCGACAGCAGGATAAAAGTCAATAAAAATTTAAAAAAATTGCTTGGAGGAAGAGGTGGGCTTGCCTCCCAAAACCAGACACGAGATCCTGTCTTCATATAAATCAATACATTTATTATACGGTACCAAGGCAAGCCCTCCACTTCCTCCAAGCAATTTTTAAAAATGTTATTGACTTTTATCCTGCTGGCGCCTCTGTTCTACATACAAATACTCTGTGTCCACTCCTGGTGGAGGGGAGTGCTAAGCCCCTTTCTTGTTTCTTTACTACAGAAAGTGACTTCTTAAAGAGACACTGAAGCGAGAAAAAAAAATATGATAAAATGAATTGGTTGTGTACTATGAATAATTACTAGAAGATTAGCAGCAAAGAAAATATTCTCATACTTTTATTTTCAGGTATATAGTGTTTTTTCTAACATTGCATCATTCTATAATATGTGCAGATTACACAACATTCAGCATTCAAAACGATTCTTTCAGAGCAGTCTGTGAAGTAATGACATCTCCTCTGGCAGAGGAAAAGTAAATAGTCCAAGAACAGTTGAGATAATAATAGTCAGATAACAGCCCTCTCCATGACTAATGCTGGATACACACGGTGCGTTCGTGCACTCGATTTTCCCGTCGATTCCCGTCGATTCGTTTATTTCCAACATGTCCAATTTGGATTTCGATGGATCGTTAGGTCGATTCGGCATACTTTACATGCGAATCGACCTAACGATCCATCGAAACCCAAATCGGACATGTTGGAAATAAACGAATCGACGGGAATCGACGGGAATCGACGGGAAAATCGAGTGCACGAACGCACCGTGTGTATCCAGCATAACTTAGTCGGAGAGCTTAATGGCTTGTTTTCATAGAGATAACAAATGGAGTTTCTCAACTCTTCCTGTACTGGAAACAATTAGACTGATGTATCTGATCTTAATGTTTTATTTCTTAGCTGTACTACACATACAAATCATAATTCATAATTTTTTTTTCGCTTCAGTGTCTCTTTAATCCTGAGTGAGGACAGGTCTAATCTCCTCACCTGCCTATTGAGTGGTTGCCTGAATGGTAACCCATGTTTGTGAGTATAAATTCTCTCACTAAACCACTTACCAATTGTCTTTAACATACTACACCATATTGGGCTCTCGTTTTTTTCTGTTTTATTTGTACTATAGAGTAGTTTCTGTTGCTTAAAGTGGACTTTAACCACTGTAAATTCCAAAGTGAAACAGAGCCAGAATGCCACTTACTGTAACTACTCCCCGCCCCCCTCCCCTGACTAGTGACTAGTACATTAAGCAGTAGGGAAGTAATGTGGTGGCTCTGGAATGCAAAATTCTGTGGGTGGCGCTGCACTACTTTCTGTGATAGGCTGGCTCAGTGGCACAGGTAGAAGCAGAATACCCCTCAGGCCACACTAAAGGCTCCTCCCGCCTACAGATGATATAGGCTAGCTCAATGGCACAGGTGGAAGCATATTACTCCTCAGGCCACACTATGAGGCGCCTCCTACCCACAGATGAGATAGGCTGGCTCAGTGGCAAAGGTAGAAGCATAGCTGGCTCAGTGGCAAAGGTAGAAGCCAGAGTTTCCCTCAGGCCACACTATGAGGCTCCTCCCACTTTCAGATGAGATAGGCTGGCTCAGTGGCACAGGTGGAAGCATATGACCCCTCCGGCCACACGATGAGGCTCCTCCCATCCATGGAGGAAATAGGTTGGATCAGTGGCACAGAGAAAAGCAGAGTCCCCCTCAGGCCACACTAAGAGGCTGCTCCTGATGGTAAAGGCTGGCTCATTAGCACAGGTAGAAGCAGTGTAATCCTCAGGCCACACTGTGAGGCTCCTCCTACCCACAGATGAGATAGACTGGCTCAGTGGTACAGACAGAAACAGAGTACCTCTCTGTGATAGGTTGACTCAGTGGGACAAGTAGAAGCAGAGTACTCCTCAGGCCACACTCAGGGCCGGATTTCTGGCAAGGCCAGCCTAGGCACTGGCCTAGGGCGCCAGAAAATGAGTCTTGTTTAGGGCGGCTGTCGGGTAGCAAAGTGTGAGGAACCAGCTCAATCAAAGCGCTGGACGGCCTGGACCGCGCTATCATTAAAGCCTCCAGCTGCAGGCAGCCTGCACTCTCCTCCTCTGCCAGCAACCACACTCTGCAGTGACGGTAGCCAGACCCAGTCCACCCTGCAAAAAGTTTAGACAGCAGCGGGCGGCAGCCGGGGGCGAGCTGGATGGCCGGGTCTGACATGTGACATGTGGTGGCAGCGGTAGTTGGGGGATAAAAGATCCCGGTGGGACACAGGAAGCAGGAAGAGATCATGCCCGGGAGGCAGCCAGTGTACACAAACCAGCTTAGTAGCGGCTAGCTGAGTGTCCTCCACTGCATGCCTCACGCAGTCCCATCTGACTTCCCTGCCAGACCATTGAAGTGATGAAGGAGAGGACCAGAGCAGCGGCAGTACAGAGATGATCTTGCAGGGTACGGCTCTGTGTTCCTGGCTGTCACAAGTTCTCCCACCCCGCCCCCCTCTGTCTCCGGGCTGCATGCTTCACATATAAATTTCTCTACTGCCGGGTGAGAAACAAATGTAAACTTTGTCCTCCCTCCGATCAAACTGGCTTCCACAATTTGGAGATTTCCACACAAACATCAGCTGGGGTGAGTGATATGGGGACAGAGGGAGAAAAAATAAACAATGGCTGTCTGCACTCAGGTGCAATTTAGATAAGGTGACTGACTTGCTGGTGATGAGGGCTGCTACTGACTGCTCTGTCTGTCTCAGCTTGCTTGACTGTATGATTGAGATGTCTAAACACATTACTTGTTTTTTTTTTTTGCATCAATATCCCTGCCAATTCAATCATAATGATTGAATCTGGCTTAGATTGATGCCACAACATGGTCAGTCACCCAATTGAAGGTTTCCATTGATTTCCAGCTGAAACTACCAATCTGTCATGCTGGAAAAATCGTAATAGTCGAAAGAGCCCGATTGGGTGCGGATGGCAGTATCGTTGATGACTCCTAACCAGTCTCCCCTACAAGTGTATGTGTCCTACCCCCAAGCCTGTGGTAAGTGTGTGGATGCAGCACACCTTTCACACTGGTGCAACTCCTTCACCTTCTCCTGTGTCCAGCTTTCTTCATTGCCACTGGAGCGCCTGTACCACTGCTGCATCTTGTACTGACATAACTACTCAAAAACGCTAGACACAGGAGGAAGTGAGAATTCACACAGTCCTGACAGATGATCCTGAAATATGCCAGAACAATCGATTTTACTCTGATCATCAGATCAAATCAGAGTGGAATTGATTCCTACCACACACAGTACAAAGATTTTTAATAAATTCCAGCAGGACATCAATTAGAAATTGATTGAACCGTAGCATTACACTGTTCTATCCAGTGCAGCGCTTTGCGCCGCAGACAAACTGCGACATCAGGCCAGTTAATGTTAAATATTTAATCTAGTTTGATCAATACTTTCAATCATTTTTAGGTCAAAATTGATCAAAAAGCATTCTAAAAGAAATAATTTGCGAAATCAACCCCCTGTGTAACAATTGTGGAATTATTTCCGTGGTCAGCGCACAGGATGAGCGCTGACACAGCGGAAATCCTCCACAAACGTATAATCTGAGAGAACCCAGCTGCGGTGCATCTGTAGAGGTGGATTTCTGCTGGCAGAAGGAGCTGTGGAGAACAGAGGAACAATCCCTCTGAACTACCACAGATGCCAGATGGAATTGTACGTGGGGAAGCAATGCAGGACAAGATAGCCCCTAAAGAGAGAGAGCACAGAGACAGAATAAATGACAGACTTAAGGAATGGTCAAACAGCTGTCTGCCTGTGCAGACAGCTGAGCGGATCATTACACCCTGCAGATTTGATTACTGATTAATTCTTCCAGGAAATCGATACATGTATGGGCTTCATGGAAACAGGGATGAAAGGCAGTAGCATAATTTATTTTTTGTGTGTGTGTGTGTGTGTGGGGGGGGGGGGGGGTGTTAAAAGTTGGCCTAGGGCTCTGAAAAGTAGAAATCCGGCCCTGGCCACACTATAAGGCTCCTCGCACCCACAAATGACACAATCTCTTAGCAGTCTTTGCAAAGGCAGAAAACTGCCATGGCAGTTTTTCAGAAAGGGGTTTGGCTAATCAACAAAACCTGCATTTGATTGCACAATTGGTCAGTTTTTAGACATTTGCTAAGCTGATAGTGTGGGTTTTATTTTATTTATATTGGAAGTCAGCTTTAATCTGTATGAAGATCGGTCCTTTAGACTCCAAGCTTTCAACTTATGGTGAGCTTACCTGAAGGGGCAAAGTAGGTGATTTTTGCACCATTCCTCTTATTTTTCCAATGGTCTCTTTAGCCATTCTTTGAAAAATTTCACTTAAATTGCGACGGGGAAGAGGAAGGACTGTAGGACAGGATGATGTATGGGCAGATCAACCAAGAGACAGATCTCTCTGTGATTGAACCTATTCCGAAGGAGATCAGTTGAGCACCATAAAAGGCAGGCCGATTTCCAATCAATTTCAGCAAAAAATCTTTTGGTAATCTGCCTAGTGACTCCACCTTTTCACCCCCTCAGCGCTCGAACCCCCCCCCCCCCCTACTTCCCCCTGCGTGAATACTTTACCTTTTGGTGTCTGCTGCTCTGTCCTCCTCCTCACATACGCACATCCCTCGTGGTTGCCGGCGGATAGGTAGGTGCGTATGTTACGTCATACAACCGCCCACATGCAATCCGTCCGCAACCATGAGGGGTGCATGTAAGCGAGGAAGAAGACAGAGATAGCGGCTGACTCGACAGGTAAAGTATTCATATACCAGGGGGGCACATTTCGCACTAAGGAGGAGAGTGTTGGGGTTTCATTGCGTTTGCCGCTCTTCCCGATATCGCACACCGTTACCCGATCGAGCATGTTGGCCCAACATCTTGCACCATGTTCAATCGTCAATCAGGCACCAATTTTCATTTATTATAATTATAATAATCGAATCGGATGGTTGATCAGCCACCAAGTCGCCTGATGTGTGGCCATCTTAACTGATAACATAGTTGCTGGACAAACTATCAGATTGATACTTACCTTCTCCAGACCCTTCTGGATGCTGGGACCCCCTGGAACATTGCGGCTGCACTCCCGTACTTAAACGGGGGGCGTGGTTGCAATGCACCTGCACAATAACGCGGACCCGTTTGGGCTTTGGCAGAGAAAGCCGAACCCGACAAGGGCTTGTCGACAGCTTTCGGGAGTCCCAACGCAGGAACGGCACAGTGGAGGGCGACGGGGGCAGCCTGTGGATTATTCCTCATAAATAAAAGTAGAAGCTAATGTGCTATCAAATGTGGCAGTTTTGCAAAAAATGATTTGTGATATTCTCGCCGACTAAATTATAAGTATAAGAAAAATCTTGCGAAACTACCAGAGCCTATTCCAGAGCTCGTCCCTCGCGGCCACGCCCTCACACTTTTATTTTTGTGTTGGGAGCATTGCATCCCCTTTTCCTGTCTTTTAATTTAATAGAACGTCACCCAAAGGATTACTAAGGGAACGCCAAACATTAGAATTACATCAAATGTAGTTTCCACCAGTCATTAGGATCACAACACATCATGTACATTCCTATCCGAGCCATTCCTTCCAATTACAGCGCGCTCTCCGGGGTCCCAGAGGAGGCGGTTTTACTGCGCTGCACGTTTCAGACACGCCGACTCAGATTCTGTTCTTCTGACTCTGAGGATTAAAGAACATCCTCCTCCTCACTAATGCAGGTGTAATGGGAAGAGCTGCTTCATTACCCGGTATTACCTGAGGGGGGAGGAGGGTGATGGATCCCCTTCCTGAGGCGGGGCTTGTCAGCCGGAGGGGATACAATCTGGTGTGCGGACCCCAGTGGCCACTTCTGTGGTGTTCATTTACTCTGTGCCAGCTGATTTGGCACATGTTCCACATAATCTACTTTTTATGAACAGATGGATTTCATTTCCTGGTATTTAACTGCCTGGCATATCTGCTCGCTGTAACATAATTATGTGCTGAAGGGAGCGAAGTCAATGAAAAAATATATAGACTGTGTGAAAAGGCAAGTGTAAATTTCACGTTACATCCCAATCTATATATCTGTCTGTATATCTACCTGTCTGTCTGTGGGCCGGTGCACACTTAGAAGCGCTAGCGTAATCGCAGACGCTCAACGCTTTTAGGCCTTGTGTTCGGTTGCCATGTCCGTCCGCGGTGGGCTTTTTTTCCCCGTGTTTTTTAAAGCGTTTTCTGGCGATTTTCTGCGCATTCGCTCGTTTTAGTGGGCGTTTTTGTAAGCGCGGTCTTTTGATCCGGAACAAAATCCGGAGAAAATAAATACAATGTATTTAAATATAAATGCTCATGCAATCGCTTGCCAAAGCGATTTTGTGAGCGTTTCGCGTTTTTTCTTTACCTTCCATTGAGACAAATCGCCTCAAAAATGGCCCAAGCACCGCTTTTCAAAGCGGATTGCAAACGAACCACTCTGATATGAACTCTCTATTTTGAAAATCGCCTGCGCGTAAAATTTTATAACAACGCCTATAATGTGAACAGGGCCTCAGGAATTGATTTTTCTAAGCCATTCTAGGCATGTGCCTAGTGATTTTCTATTTATACCTGGCGATTTTTGGAACATTTTTGTGTAGCATTTCTTTATGTACAGAACACAGCTGCAAGTGTACTGGTTTTATTTCAAAAACGCTTGGAAATTCACTGATCTAGCGCTTTTCAGAGCAATTTTCCTCTTTCCTATACTTAATATTGAGGCTGAATTGCCTTAGAAATTCTGCAGGACTCGTGTTTGCGTTTTGGGAGAAATCACATTACTCTGGTGTGATCTATCCCATAGAGAAACATTAGCCAAGCGCTTTTGAAAGTGTTAGCACTCTAGGTGTGCATCAGCCTTGTCTGTCCGTCCATCTGTCCATCCATCCGTCAATCTTAAGATGGCCATACATCAGGCGACTTGGCAGTCGATCGACCATCCGATTCGATTATTATAATCGATCGATTATTCTATCGGTGCCTCCAAAATACATGCCTGATTGACAATGCGACCAATTTAGGGCCGAAATTGGTTGCATTAATCGGACAGACATGATGCAAGATGTTGGGTTGGCTTGCTCGATTGGGTGCATGGCGGTATCTGCGAGTGATATCGGGATGAGCGAGGAACACGATGCAACCCCCGACACTGCCCCCCTAGTGTGTACTGTGCCCCCCAGTGCATTATACATTACCTGTGCGTGGCCGCCACATGTCCTCCACTAACTTCAGGCGCAGTCTTTAGCTCCATACACACGCCCCAGTAACAGGGCACGTGTGTGATGTGATGTCACACATGCACCCGCGTACGCCGGCAACCATGTGGGGCGCGAGTATGGAGCAAGGAGTGCGATCAGAGAGTGGCGGACAAGCAGCAGACAAGGATCGGTAATATAAAGTGCACTGGGCTCCGAGGGCACATTACGCATTAAGGGGCAGTGTCAGGCCGGCGAGGCCGCGGATGCGACGTCACAAGGCCGATTCCAGATCAATTTCAGCATAAGTGTGAGAAAACGCGGAAGAGCCGCCGCAAATACTCAGAGTGAGGCGGCTGATTCCGCGTCTAGCATGGCATCTGGAGTGTTTAGGCACGCATCCACTAGCGGGACGGAACGCGGAGAAACCGCCGCATGCCCAGCGGTCAGGGCGGCGGAGTACGCGTCCGACGCGGCAGTCGGTACGCATAGGCCTATTACTGACACAGTGGCTGAGCATGGGGAAACTGCCGCATGCTCGGTTGGCGGTGCGGCTGCCCCCGCGCTCGAACAGGCTGACACATTACAACACATGTCTGGTGTGGCTGGGACTGATAGTCCACAATGGCTGAGGAGGACACGCGCGTGCGCAGAGAGGCGGGGCCTTTATGACAGTCAGAAGGGAGTCAGCTGACCAAGCCGGTCAGCTGACAATTTCAGCAACTTCCATTGGTCCGGCAATTAGGGGAGGCGCTAGTGAGCGCTGGTGTATATATACTGGATGCTGGTCGTTTCTCTAGTGTCTGGTGTTGCGATCACTACGTGGTAGCACTCAGGCCTTGTCAGTATCTGTGTTATTAGACAGTTTCCAAGGTGTCGATGGCCAAGGATCTAACACCTTAGTCTAGGAAGTCTTTTATTATCTGTATTATATTCTAGATCAGTTTCCAAGGTGTTGACGGCCAAGGAACTCACACCTTAGCTTAGGCATTGTTGATTATTTGTTATGACCTTCTGCTTTCCTGACCATTCTTCTGATCTCTGATTTTGTACCTTTATCATTCTGATACTCTGTCGCCAAATCTCGGCTAGTCTCTGGATTCTGCACCTGCCTCCTGTCTCTGTACCTTATCTGTCCGTGTGTTTCAGTGCTGGGCGTAATGGAAAAAACTACGCTTACGGATCATTACGCGTAATTTTACGCTATTACGCATTACGGAATTACGCTTACGGTGTAGACATTCATTTACGGTACATGTCTGTAATTACGCATAGCCCTTACGCAATTACACGTAAGAATACCGTAATTCAGGTTGTTACGTTATTGGCTTACGCGTAAATTCCTACTAGCAATTAATGCGGTCATGCTGCCAAGCGGAAAAGTTGACGCATGGATCAATGTTAGGTAGCCGCCGACTTTAAGGGTTAATAGCAAAGCCCCCTTAATGGCTAAGAGCCTCAAATTTGGAGAATATATTAAGGAGATCAGAAGGAATAAGAGGAAAAATTTTTTTTTCAAAAAGACCTTATAGTTTTTGAGAAAATCGATGTTAAAGTTTCAAAGGAAAAATATATACATTTAAAAACCCGCAGACTTTAACGGTTAATAGCAAAGCCTGCTTAAAATTTAGGAACACCAAATTCACAGCGTATATATTAAGGGGATCAGTGGGAATAAGAGGAAAAAATTTTTTTTCAAAAAGACCTTATAGTTTTTGAGAAAATCGATTTTTAAGTTTCAAGGGCAAAAATGTCTTTTAAATGCGGAAAATGTCAGGTTTTTTGCACAGGTAACAATAGTGTTTTATTTTTATAGATTCCCCCAAGTGTGAAGAGTTTTACTTACTTTGTTCTGAGTGTGGGAAATATTAAAAAAAAACGACGTGGGGTCCCCCCTCCCAGACCTCTTTAACCCCTTGTCCCCCATGCAGACTGGGATAGCCAGAATGCGGAGCACCGGCCGCGTGGGGCTACGCACCCTGACTATACCAGCCCGCATGGTCCATGGATTGGGGGGTCTCGGAAGGGGAGGGGCAGCCAAGCTTTCCCCTCCCCCTCCGAGCCCTTGTCCAATCCAAGGACAAGGGGCTCTTCTCCACCTCCGATGGGCGGTGGAGGTGGAGGCCGCGATTTCCTGGGGGGGGGGGTTCATGGTGGCATCTGGGAGTCCCCTTTAAAAAGGGGTCCCCTAGATGCCCACCCCCCCTCCCAGGAGAAATGAGTATAGAGGTACTTGTACCCCTTACCCATTTCCTTTAAGAGTTAAAAGTAAATAAACACACAAACACATAGAAAAAGTATTTTAATTGAACAAAAAACATAACCACGAAAAAAGTCCTTTAATATTCTTAATTAACCATTAATACTTACCTGTCCCTTTAAAAGCCAGTTCCCACGCAATATCCTCGGAAATATACTAATCAGTTACAATGTAACAAAGTTGTTACAATGTAACAACTTTGTTACTTTGTAACTCCACCGCACCCGACGTCACTCGCCGCTCACCCGCCGGCCGCCGCATACACGCTAAGTCCCCGCCGGCTCCCGCCGTCCACTCCGCCCACACCTGTCACCCATATACATGCTGGCACCCATGGGTGCCAGCATGTATATAGGTGACATGTGGGAGAGGCGGGGAGGGCAGCGAGAGCCGGCGGGACTTAGCGTCCTGCACGGACCACAGAGCTCTGAGCTATATAGCTCAGAGCTCTCTAAAGCATCTTTGTATTTGGGCTCCAAGGAGCCCCATTGGTCCGTAGCAGACCAATGGGGTTCCTTTAAATCAGAAGGAACCCCATTGGTCTGCTAAGGACCAATGGGGCTCCTTGGAGCCCAAATACAAAGATGCTTAGAGAGCTCTGAGCTATATAGCTCAGAGCTCTGTCGGGTGAAGGACGCTAAGTCCCGCCGGCTCTCGCTGCCCTCCCCGCCTCTCCCACATGTCACCTATAAACATGCTGGCACCCATGGGTGCCAGCATGTATATGGGTGACAGGTGTGGGCGGAGTGGACGGCGGGAGCCGGCGGGGACTTAGCGTGTATGCGGCGGCCGGCGGGTGAGCGGCGAGTGACGTCGGGTGCGGTGGAGTTACAAAGTAACAAAGTTGTTACATTGAAACAACTTTGTTACATTGTAACTGATTAGTATATTTCCGAGGATATTGCGTGGGAACTGGCTTTTAAAGGGACAGGTTAGTATTAATGGTTAATTAAGAATATTAAAGGACTTTTTTCGTGGTTGTTTTTTGTTCAATTAAAATACTTTTTCTATGTGTTTGTGTGTTTATTTACTTTTAACTCTTAAAGGAAATGGGTAAGGGGTACAAGTACCTCTATACTCATTTCTCCTGGGAGGGGGGGTGGGCATCTGGGGGACCCCTTTTTAAAGGGGACTCCCAGATGCCACCATGAACCCCCCCCCCAGGAAATCGCGGCCTCCATCTCCACCGCCCATCGGAGGTGGAGAAGAGCCCCTTGTCCTTGGATTGGACAAGGGCTCGGAGGGGGAGGGGAAAGCTTGGCTGCCCCTCCCCTTCCGAGACCCCCCAATCCATGGACCATGCGGGCTGGTATAGTCAGGGTGCGGAGCCCCACGCGGCTGGTGCTCCGCATTCTGGCTATCCCAGTCTGCATGGGGGACAAGGGGTTAAAGAGGTCTGGGAGGGGGGACCCCACGTCGTTTTTTTTAATATTTCCCACACTCAGAACGACGTAAGTAAAACTCTTCCCACTTGGGGGAATCTATGAAAATAAAACACTATTGTTACCTGTGCAAAAAACCTGACATTTTCCGCATTTAAAAGACATTTTTGCCCTTGAAACTTAAAAATCGATTTTCTCAAAAACTATAAGGTCTTTTTGAAAAAAAAATTTTCCTCTTATTCCCACTGATCCCCTTAATATACCCTGTGAATTTGGTGTTCCTAAATTTTAAGCAGGCTTTGCTATTAACCGTTAAAGTCGGCGGGTTTTTAAATGTATATATTTTTCCTTTGAAACTTTAACATCGATTTTCTCAAAAACTATAAGGTCTTTTTGAAAAAAAAAATTTTTTCCTCTTATTCCTCCTGATCTCCTTAATATATTCTCCAAATTTGAGGCTCTTAGCATTTAAGGGGGCTTTGCTATTAACCCTTAAAGTCGGCGGCTTTTTTATATTATACGGGAGCGTAATATTACGCGATTACGGCAGACTGTGTAATTTCAATGGGAGTTTACTGTCTTACGCGTAATTTGTTACGCGTAATAACGTAACCTACGGTCTACGCGTAATTAATTACGTGTAATACCGTAACCTTACACGTAACGCTTACGGTGCATTTGTAGTGAATTACGATGCGTAATTACGCTAATGCATAATTTCGGCCCAGCACTGGTGTGTTTACGACCTGACTTGTCCGACCTCGAGAACTATCTCTCCTGTTAGGAGATAGCTCGCAGATCTGTCAGTGACACTTCTCCATTGGTGTTACTCACGCTCTGTCCTTCCCACTGTCAGTCTGACTCCTCCCCGTGGAGAGTCCAGACTACGGAAGGAACCAGTTGCCGAGCAGTATTCCTATCTGCTCTTGCACCTGTCTTCCAGGTGCGATCCTCAAAGTATTACTGTTGTACCAAAACACTCTTATCACTCAGGTGTCCAGAGGTTAGAGATATATTTGATTATCGGTGATACTGCAGATCATCAATAATCTGGTATATATCTGCATTCTCGGTGATACTGCAGATCGCCGGTAATCAGATCCTCTCTGTGTTACACCGATCGTTACAGAACGCCAGACCCAAAAAACAAATGGACGCACACACTGACCGTCTGGGCACACTTGCCACTTCGGTGGATAACATCAACCAAGTGCTGGGTAGTCACAAGACGATGATTGACGCCTTGTCCGGTTCTTTACAAACCCTCCAGACGGCTGTGAATGAGGTGCGATCCCCTCCTAGCACAGACATACGTATGCCTGTACCTGAGAAATTTTCTGGTCACAGATCTGACTTTCGAAATTTCAGAAGTAGAGTGTTATCATACTTTGAGTTGAGACCTAGATCTTCAGGAACTATGGCCCAAAGGGTCACATTTATTAAGACCTTGTTATCAGGCGATTCCCAAACTTGGGCATACAGTCTGCCCGCCGGAGATTTAGCTTTAACCTCGGTAGATGAATTTTTTAAAGCCATGGCAATAATTTACAACGATCCAGACATTGCCTCGACTTCTGAGCGGAAGCTCAAGATGTTACGTCAAGGCAAGAGTCCGGTCGAGGATTATGCTGCGGAATTTAGGAGGTGGTCAGTTTCAGCCAGGTGGGACACCTATGCCCTATTAGATTGTTTTTTATCAGGGTTATCAGATGAGGTCTTAGATCTTATGTGAAGTCAGCCCGAACCTAGAACTATCGATGAGGCCATTTCATCGGCCATTAGGATTGATCGCAGATTACGATATCAAAAACAGACCCAGGGTAGAAACAACATTAAAATGGTGTCCTACGCTGCGCCTCCCGTGACTCCATCTCCTCCCGCCTCACCTCCACCCGTGCCAATGCAGATTGGCCGGTCCAGATTGTCTCAAGTGGAGCGGAGACGCAGGATTTCGGAACAGTTGTGTCTTTATTGTGCAGAGGGGGGTCATAGAGTGCGGAATTGCCCTAAAAAGTCGGGAAACGCTACTGCCTAGGAGTAGTTGGGGGTAATACCCTAGGCGCACGACTCTTACCCCTAGAGGATAAACGGTTACTTCTTCCTTGTACGATTACATGGGAGAATAAATCTGAAGTCTCTGAGGCTTTCGTAGATTCCAGCTCAGCAGCTAATTTCATGGATTACGAATTTGCTAAGAGATTGGGTATCCCACTTACCCCGGTAAAACCACCCATCCAGGTTACAGCAGTGGATGACTCCCCCCTGCAACGTAACCATCCTCTGTCTCAGACACCAGAGGTGAAAGTCACTATAGGGGTACTGCATAGGGAAAAATTACAGTTTTTTGTATTACACATGTCTACCTCCACAGTCATCCTTGGCATGCCATGGCTACACCTTCACTCCCATCAGTTTAATTGGGCCATGGGTCAGCTAACAAACTGGTCAGCCCATTGTTTCCAGCATTGTTTAGTGAAGGTGACCTTGGGTCAGACCGGGATTCGGGTGGAAGGAGTACCAGAACAATATTCCGAGTTTTCTGATGTATTTTGTCCCAAAGCTGCTGATCAGTTACCTCCACATCGCCCTTTCGATTGCCCCATTGATCTAAGTTCAGGTTGTATGCCCCCTAGAGGTCATCTCTACAATTTGTCTGGGCCAGAAAAGGTGGCCATGCAAGAGTACATCCGTGAAAACTTAGTCAAAGGATTCATTCACCCTTCCCGGTCACCTGCCGGAGCAGGTTTCTTTTTTGTTGAGAAAAAAGACGGAGGCCTTCGGCCATGCATTGATTACCGGGGTCTGAATAAGATTACAGTAAAAAATCGCTATCCATTACCCTTGATAGATGATTTATTCACGCAGGTCACAAACGCTAAGATCTTCTCGAAATTGGATTTACGGGGTGCATACAACCTGGTGCGAATCAGAAAGGGCGATGAATGGAAGACGGCCTTTAACACACCCAACGGGCATTACGAGTATCTGGTGATGCCCTTCGGGTTGTGTAACGCCCCGGCCGTCTTCCAAGAACTAATCAATGAGGCATTCAGGGAGGTGTTGGGTAAATTTGTTCTAGTATATCTAGATGATATACTTATTTTCTCAGACAACCTTTCCGAGCACAGAACTCACGTCAAGTTTGTGCTGAACAAACTAAGACTGAACATGCTTTACGCCAAACTGGAGAAATGCATTTTTCAGAAAACTTCTGTCACCTTTTTGGGGTACATAATTTCCACCTCGGGTCTTTCTATGGACCCTGCTAAGGTCTCTGCTGTGTTGGAGTGGCCCCAGCCAGTGGGCCTGAAGTCCCTTCAGAGATTTTTGGGATTTGCTAATTACTATAGAAGGTTCATAAAGGGGTACTCCACAGTCATAGCACCCCTTACCAGTCTCACTAAAAAAGGGGCAGATACTAACCACTGGTCCCCTGAGGCTCGAGTTGCTTTCTCCACTTTGAAAAAGTTGTTTTGCTCTGCACCCATTCTGATACACGTAGACACCTCTTTTCCCTTCATTGTTGAGGTAGACGCCTCAGAGGTTGGAGTAGGGGCTGTGCTGTCTCAGCGCTCTGGGTTACAGGGCAGATTGCACCCGTGCGCTTATTTCTCTCGTAGGTTTTCACCAGCAGAGAAAAACCACGATATAGGTAACAAGGAACTTCTAGCCATTAAATTGGCCTTTGAAGAGTGGCGTCATTGGCTAGAAGGGGCAGAACATACTATTACGGTTTACACAGATCACAAACATTTGGAATACATTGAGGGGGCTAAGAGATTGAGCCCCCGTCAGGCTCGATGGTCATTGTTTTTCTCGAGATTTAGGTTTATAATTACGTACACTCCTGGTAGTAAAAACGTTAAGGCAGACGCCCTGTCCAAATGCTTTGAGCCAGAGACAGCACAGCCCTCAGATCCTGAGACTATTATTCCACAGAAAGTTGTGTTGGCAGCCACAAAAACTTACAAAGATTGGAAGGAAACTTTAAGCCCTTTCCAACAGGATGTTCCTGAGGTAAAGCCTCAGGGGGTTATGTTTGTGCCACTGCCTTTTCGCCTTCCAATATTGCAGATGTTCCACTCGCACAAGAATGCTGAACATCCTGGGGCCTCCAGAACACAGGACCTAGTCGCTAGGTGTGCTTGGTGGCCGTCATTGGCAACAGACTTCAAGGAGTATGTAAGAGAGTGTGCAGTATGTGCAAAAAGTAAACCCTCCCGCCTGGCACCTGTGGGAACGTTGCAGCCTTTGCCCACCCCGAGTGAACCGTGGACCCACTTGTCCATGGATTTTGTGGGGGAACTTCCGAAGTCTGAGGGCATGTCGGTCATTTGGGTGGTAGTTGACCGTTTCAGTAAAATGGCCCATTTTGTGCCCTTGAAAGGACTCCCCTCGGCCCAGGAACTGGCCGATCTTTTCATCATCCACGTTTTCCGACTACATGGTATTTCGGAAAACATAGTGTCAGATCGGGGAGTCCAATTTATTTCCAGATTTTGGAGGGCATTTTGTCGTCAAATGGGCATGGAACTGTCATTTTCATCGGGCTACCACCCACAGACCAATGGTCAGATTGAGCGAGTGAATCAGTCATTGGAACAATTTTTAATATGTTATGTTTGCGGATGCGCAAAATGATTGGGTCAAGTTCTTGCCATTCGCAGAATTTGCGCACAATAATTTGAAAAGCTCTTCCTCTGGGTTTTCGCCATTTCAGGTGGTTACTTGGAAGTTGCCCAAGTTCTCCCCATTGCCAGTAGCTTCCACTCCGTTTCCAGCTCGGGAGGCATGGCAAAAATCATTTAAGGATAATTGGGGGATTGTAAAGAATAATTTGGAAAAAGCTTTTCAAAGTCAGAAAGGTCAAGCTGACAAGAGACGTTCATTAGAGTGGAAGTTCCAACCAGGAGATTTGGTCTGGGTGTCCACCCGTCATTTCGCCCTGAAACAACCCTCGCCCAAGTTGGGTCCCAGGTTTGTGGGTCCTTTTTCCAGTTACCAGGAAGATCAACAATGTTTCTTATGCCATTGATCTTCCTGCCAGCATGCGTGAGGTTAGATCTTTTCATGTGTCCCTGCTTAAGCCAGCAGTCCATGTGGGTGCCACTCCTCCTCCTCCTGTGATGGTAGATGACCAACCTGAGTACGAAGTAGAAAAGATTTTAGACTCACGGTTGGTACAGAACTCAGTACAGTATCTAGTTCACTGGAAAGGGTATGGTATAGAGGAAAGAACATGGGTACCTAAATGTCGCATGCACGCGGATAAATTGAGAAAGGAATTCCACGCTTTGTGTCCTGAGAAACCCGGTAGGAGTTGTCCGAAGTCCACTCCTCAGGGGGGGGAGGGGGGGGTACTGTGAGAAAACGCGGAAGAGCCGCCGCAAATACTCAGAGTGAGGCGGCTGATTCCGCGTCTAGCATGGCATCTGGAGTGTTTAGGCACGCATCCACTAGCGGGACGGAACGCGGAGAAACTGCCGAATGCCCAGCGGTCAGGGCGGCGGAGTCCACGTCCGACGAGGCAGTCGGTACGCATAGGCCTACTACTGACACAGTGGCTGAGCGCGGGGAAACCGCCGCATGCTCGGTTGGCGGTGCGGCTGCCCCCACGCTCGAACAGGCTGACACATTAAAACAAATGTCTGGTGTGGCTGGGACTGATAGTCCACACTGGCTCAGGAGGACGCGCGTGCGCGGCCTTTATGACAGTCAGAAGGGAGTCAGCTGACCAAGCCGGTCAGCTGACAATTTCAGCAACTTCCATTGGTCTGGCACTTAGGGGAGGCGCTAGTGAGCGCTGGTGTATATATACTGGATGCTGGTCATTTCTCTGGTGTCTGGCGTTGCGATCACTACGTGGTAGCACTCAGACCTTGTCAGTATCTGTGTTATTAGACAGTTTCCAAGGTGTCGATTGCCAAGGATCTCACACCTTAGTCTAGGAAGTCTGTTATTATCTGTATTATATTCTAGATCCTAGGTTCTCAACGTGCGGTACGCGTACCCCAGGGGGTACTTCTGATGGTTCCAAGGGGTACTCAGACTTGCTATACTTCACCAAGAATAACAAATTTAGAGTTTTAGAAAATGATAAATCCCATTCAAACAACACCAAATTAGTATTTTAGCTAAATAAAAGCAATAGTAAATGCTTGGAAATTGTTTAGAACCAATTATCATGTAATATGATACATGCATACATTTGTCTAGGGGTACTTGCGATAATGTTTACTATGCTAGGGGGTACTTGGCGAGTACAGGGTTTTAAAAGGGGTACATACTAATAAAATATTGAGAAACACTGTTCTAGATCAGTTTCCAAGGTGTTGACGGCCAAGGAACTCACACCTTAGCTTAGGCATTGTTGATTATTTGTTATGACCTTCTGCTTTCCTGACCATTCTTCTGATCTCTGATTTTGTACCTTTATCATTCTGATACTCTGTTGCCAAATCTCGGCTAGTCTCTGGATTCTGCACCTGCCTCCTGTCTCTGTACCTTATCTGTCCGTGTGTTTACGACCTGACTTGTCCGACCTCGAGAACTATCTCTCCTGTTAGGAGATAGCTCGCAGATCTGTCAGTGACACTTCTCCATTGGTGTCACTCATGCTCTGTCCTTCCCACTGTCAGTCTGACTCCTCCCCGTGGAGAGTCCAGACTACGGAAGGAACCAGTTGCCGAGCAGTATTCCTATCTGCTCTTGCACCTGTCTTCCAGGTACGATCCTCAAAATATTACTGTTGTACCAAAACACTCTTATCACTCAGGTGTCCAGAGGTTAGAAATATATCTGATTATCGGTGATACTGCAGATCATCAATAATCTGGTATATATCTGCATTCTCGGTGATACTGAAGATCGCCGGTAATCAGATCCTCTCTGTGTTACACCGATCGTTACAATAAGACTGAAACTGAGGGACTAGGCTCATCTGCAGCTTATTGGAGACTCTACATACCTGAAGAAGCCAAAACCTAGAACCGAGAAACGCGTTGCAATCTGTGAGAGTTTTGTTCAATCGGATCAATAAAATGACAGTTCTTAAAGAGACTCTGTAACAAAATTTTCAGCCTTATTTCTTCTATCCTATAAGTTCCTATACCTGTTCTAAAGTGGTCTGGATTACTGCAGCCTTTTCTAGTTGCACTGTCTCTGTAATATATCTAATCTTCTTTTCTTTGTCAAGCTTTGTCGACCCAAAGAGGAATGAACTGCCTCTGCTGTGATAGGGAGAAATTATGCACGCCCCCTCCCGGCTCTGTGTGTGTGCTTTGTTTATCCCACTCAGACAGGTCTCTGCTCTCAATTTCAGCTTGTCTGAGGGGGAGGGTGCCGCCCATGCTGAGGAACTGTGAGACTTCCTGACTGGAGTGCAGAAAGTTCGCTATGTAATAAAGACTTGTAGTATACTGTAAAATTATATATATATATATGTATATATACATATATATATATCCTACTAATATTATAAATGGGAACGTTCGGATGTTTGGATGTTTGTTACTCGATCCCGCAAAAAAGGCTGAATGGATTTGAATGAAATTCTGCACACACATAGTACATAACCTGGAATAACATAGAGGATACTTTTTATTCCCATAACCAAAAAGTGGGCGGAAGACAAATACAAATTTCACTGAAAAACTTAAACAGCAGCCATTTTTACACTGTTAATGGCAGAGTTCTCAAACTTTGCACAGTTGGTCACTGGGCCTACAACAGCCAATCAAAATTCACCTATTGCTTTTCAAGGGGAAAATGTCATTGCTGCCATTCTTGCACTGTTAATGGCACAAACCCCAAACCGGGTACAGTTAGTCATTTGGTGACTGGGGTTAAAATTCAGGAAAGGGGGTGGAGCCACAAACAGCCAAACATAATTGATTCATTTCAATGCAAATTATTGATGCCAAAGACCACAGGGCTCGCAAACTTGGTCATTGAGTAATTGAGTAATTGTGTGTTAGGGTTAGTAAAATTGGGCGCAGCCAACACCAGCCAAATACATAAGCGGGCAATGCTAGGTCATCAGTGGGCGGAGACAAATACAAATTTCACTGGGAAAATTTAAACAGCAGCCATTCTTACACTGTTAATGGTAGGGTTCTCAAACTTTGCACAGTTGGTCACTGGGTGACTGGGATTAATATTCATAAAAGTGGGTGGAGCCTACAACAGCCAATCAAAATTCACCTATTGATTTTCAAGGAGAATATTTAATTGCTGCCATTCTTGCACTGTTAGTGGCACAAGCCCCAAACCGGGTACAGTTAGTCATTGGGTGACTGGAGTTCAAATTCAGCAAAGTGGGTGAAGCCACAAACAGCCAATCAGATTTGTTTCATTTTAATGCAAGTTATTGATGCCAAAGACTGCAAAGCTCACACACTTGGTCATTGAGTAATTAAGTAATTGTCTGTTAGGGTTAGAAAAAGTGGGCGCAGCCAACACCAGCCAAATACATACCCGAGCAACGCTGGGTCATCAGTGAGCGGAGAAAAATACAAATTTCACTGGAAAAATTTAAACTGCAGCCATTCTTACACTGTTAATGGTAGGGTTCTCAAACTTTGGACAGTTGGTCACTGGATGACTGAGATTAATATTCATAAAATAGGGTGGAGCCTACAAAAGCCAATCCAAATTTATTTATTGCTTTTCAAGGGGAATATTTAATTGCTCCCTTTCTTGCACCTGGGTACATTTGGTCATTGGTGACTGGGGTTTAAATTCAGAAAAGAAGGTGGAGCCACAGCCCATCAGATTTGTTTCATTTCAATGCAAATTATTGATGCCAAACACTATAAAGCTTACAAACTAGGTCATTGAGTAATTGAGTAATTGTGTGTTAGGGTTAGAAAAATGGGGGAGCCGACACCAACCAAATACATACCCGGGCATCGCCGGGCCGTCAGCTAGTATATATATATATATATATATATATATATATATATACGTCAGCTAGTATATATATATATATATATATATATATATATATATATATACATACATCACTTCCTGGTTAGCGGCCATGTTTTTTGTTTGTAAACAATGCCTAAAACTGGCGATTAAAAGCCAGGATCACAGCGGGGAGCGGCGGAAACGGCAAAGCGGGATCCAGGAGATCACAGTGACTCGATTGGTATGTTTTTTATTGTACAAATCGGACAGTACAGATTCTCTTTAACCTCACTACTGTAGGAGGTAAGTTTATGTTTACTGTTTCTATTTTTAAACTGTTGTTAATCATTTAATTCACTTTGGCTTAGGATTAGGTAAATTAGGTGTGATTGGAATGAATGTGCAAACAGGGCCATCAGCTGCAGTAGAGACTAGTTTAGTTGTTGGGTGTGAAATGTCTCTCAAACTCTCAAAACTGCCTGCTGCTCACAGTCACATTCGGATCCTCCTGTCCCCCACCCCCGCTGCCAGCTACTTTCACTTCGCCTACAGACCCGACAGGCCTGGCTACGCATAGCCTTCTATGCGTTCCCATTGGCAATAGCGTCCTGCGCCTGCGCAGGGCACTACTGCGGACGGGAACATGTAGTGGGAAACGTGCGGCCAAACCTGCGCAGGTGCAGTGCGCCTGTCAGACGAAAACAACACTAGTTGGCGGCGGGTACGGGAGAATCCAATTGTGACTGCGTCCGCATGGGACAGCTGCAAGGGGCTGGTAGAAGCCCCAGGTGAGTAAAACTGATATTTTTTTTTTAGACTTAAAGGATCACTATTGTGAAAATCATAAAATTTAAAGTACATGTGAACATATACAAATAAGAAGTACATTTCTCCCAGAGTAAAATGTGCTATAAATTACTTTTCTCATATCTTGCTGTGACTTACAATAGGCTGTAGAAATCTGACAGAGCCGACGGGTTTTGGACCAGCTCATCTTCTCATGGGGGATCATCATTGTTTTATTTATTTTCAAAAGCACTTCGTGAATGGCAGTTGCCCAAAAAAGTGTGTAGCGAGCAGGGAGGCTGGCTGGCATATTTGTATAAATTCTTTGCAGGGAGTATGTTTATAAAGATTCAGAATAAAGGCCATGCTGAGAATCCCCATGAGGAGATGTTAGTGACAGCAATGTTGGAGAAATGTAATGTATAGCTCATTTTACTCTGGAAGAAAAATACTGTATTAAGTTTAACACTTTTTCGCAATAGTGGTCCTTTAAAGAAAACCTATACTGAAAATTAAAAGTCAAAATAAACATACACAAGTCATACTTGCCTCCTGTGTAGTCTACTCCTCAATCTATTTTTCCTCTCCTGCGTCCTGTTTGTCCACTGTGATCAATAGAATTCTCCGTCCTCCATTTTGAAAATGGCTATTACCCCATAACAGCTTCCTGGTCAGCACGCAGTTAAACTGTAACATCGCCCACTTGAGCCATAGGGAAACATGGACACATCAGTTCTCCTCTCAGCTGTAACTGACAGCAACTGATATATAACTGGCAGCAACTGATATATTTCAGTTCTGACAAAATGTTGTCAGAACTGGAAGGGATCATTGTCAGAAGAAAATGGGGAGCATCTGAGAGGAACTGATGGCAAGGTAACTATGTAATGTTCATTTGAAGTTACCTCATGTGTTTATTTTAAATAATTTTACTCAGTACAGGTTCTCTTTAAGGATCCCTCTAAACACAGCACCAGAGCTCTGTCACAGGCTTTGCAGGTATTGAATAGTTGAGATAAAATATCTGAAGCACTTGCTGGGTATCTGCTGGGGAGTCGGGGACATAACGATCACTGATAAGGATTTATACCACAAGTGAAGTTAAACTTTGAGTATATTTGTTGTGCATGCCACTGAGCATGCTGGTAGTTGTCCGCAGACAGGCCATCCCCCATTAATACAGCTTTTCCTGGTGATCTATGGTGCTGGTCGGTCTTCACCTCAGCATTCCATTTCTCCTGTGTATTCTGGCTTATGTAGCTTCACTCCTCAGCAGAATGATGTTCTGTAGCCTGGTATTGTCAGCAGTCAGCACATGCAGCATATACTGTACAAGTGCAGATAAAAGCCTTCCAGCACTCATGGGAAACCTCCGATAAACAGAGCGATGCAGTTACTAACTACTATGACACACTGTATGCAAACTGCATAAGTGTGTGTGTATGTGTATATATGTGTGTGTATGTGTATATGTGTGTGTATGTGTATATGTGTGTGTATGTGTATATGTGTGTGTATGTGTATATGTGTGTGTATGTGAATGTTTCTATGTGTGTGTGTGTGTGTGTGTGTGTGTGTGTGCGTGCGTGCGTGCGTGCGTGCGTGCGTGTGGTGTATCTGTGTGTGCGTGTGTGTGTGTCTGTGTGGTGTGTCTGTGTGGTGTATGTGTGTGTGTGTGTGTGTGTGTGTGTGTGTGAATGTGTGTCTGTGTGGTGTATCTGTGTGGTGTATCTGTGTGGTGTGTCTGTGTGGTGTGTGTGTGTGTGTGTGTGTTTGTGTGTGTGTGTTTGTGTGCATGTGTGTGTGTCTGTGTGGTGTATCTGTGTGTGTGGTGTGTGTCTGTGTGGTGTGTGTCTGTGTGTCTGTGTGGTGAGTTTGTGTGTCTGTGTGTGTATGTATGTGTCTGTGTGTGTATGTATGTGTCTGTGTGTGTATGTATGTGTCTGTGTGTGTATGTATGTGTCTCTGTGTGTATGCATGTGTCTGTGTGTGTGCGTGTGCATATGTGTGTGTGTGTGTGTGTGTGCCTGTATAAATGTGTGTGTGTCTGTGTGTGTGTGTGTGTGTGTGTGTGTGTGTGTGTATGTGTCTGTGTGTGTGTGTGTATGCATGTGTGTGTGTATGTACGTGTGTGTGTGTATGTATGTGTGTGTGGGAGTATGTGTGTGTGTGTATATGTGTATGTGTGTATGTATGTATGCGTGTGTGTGTGTGTGTCTGTGTGGTGTATCTGTGATCTGTGTGTGTGTGTATGTGTGCGCGTGTGTGTATATGTGTGTGTATATGTGTGTGTGTGTGTGTGTGTGTGTGTGCGTGCGTGCGTGCGTGTGTGCGTGTGTGTGTGTGTGTTTGTTTGTGTGTGCGTGTGTGTGTGTGTAAAGATAGCCAATGCCATACAATTGTTATACGATTGGGCAGCATGATGACATAGTGGTTTGCACTCTTGCCTTGCACCGCTGGGTCCCCGGTTCCAATCCCAGCCAGTTCACTATCTGCAAGGAGTCTGTATGTTTTCCCTGTGTCTGTGTGAGTTTCCTCCAGGCACACAGTTAATTGGCTTCCCCCTAAATTGTCCCTAGACAATGATGCATACAATACATACATAGACATGTGACTATTGTAGGGATTAGTAGTTTGTGAGCCCCTCTGATGGACAGTATAGGAACAAGATAATATATGTACTCTGTACAGCGCTGCGGAAGATGTCAGCGCTATATAAATACTAAATAATAATAATATTTCCTTTTAATTCAAGAATTTAAATTTTCTTGATTGATTGTAACATTTGAAAAAAACCTGACCAATGTGCCACAAGTGTTTTTCGACGGTTATGAAAATAGATTATTGAGAACTCAATAAATAAACTCAATTCCTTTTTTTGTAAAGGTTGATCAGAAAAAAATGTGACACTCAGATCTAATCCTACCCTAGTCATAATGTAATGCCCTACCATATTATTATTATGTATTTATATAGCACTGACATCTCCTGCAGCACTTTACAGAGTACATAGTCATGTCACTGACTGTCCTCAGAGGAGCTCACAATCCAATCCTACCATAGTCATAGTCTAATGTCCTCCTAACAAATTGTTAGGCTCAACACACACCATACAATCTTGGTTGTACAGATTTACCAAATCTATGTAGTATAATGGCCAACAGATTGAAAATACCTTGAATGATTGATTGGATAAGCTCTTATACTACATGAAAGTGGTAAGATTGAACAACCAAGATTGTATGATGTGTGTTGAGCCTTATGTATTTATATAGCACTGATTTCTCCTGCAGCACTTTACCGAGTAATTCCCCCCTCCCCTCCTTGTCCCCACTTTCCCTCCCTTGGGTAACAGCCACCCTAGGCCACAGCCAATATGGCCTTTGTAAAATTCCAGCCATGAAGGCCACAGAGGCTTAGCAATAGTCATAGCAGACATAGCAACTGCTATGGGGTCCTGGAGACGAGGGGGCCCAGATGGTACTTAATGTGTTCACTTTTAACTTTGATTTATTGCTCCACCATCTTACTTTGTCTCAGTTCTCATGGACTGTACACAGTGCGCCTTGCATGAGAATGTAAATTGACCAATCAACTCATATTCATAGGGTAGGGGCAGGTAGCATTGCTCAAGAGTTCCTAGATATGATGGACCCACTAGAGATGAGCGTAATGACTTAATTACGATTTTGTCGAAATTTCGCGTAATTAGTGTAATTACGATTATGGCCGTAAGTACATAATCGTAATGAAGAAGGATTTCGTGAAATTCCGCGTAAGCGTAATTTTCGCGTAATTTTCGCATTACAGTGGGTATCGCGAAATTACGTTTGCCTTGCATGCAATCGTTTGTAAGCGTAGTTACATAACGTAATTTCGCGATAGTTCATATTACTGTAAGCGTTAATTTTCGCGACGTTTTCGCGTTACGGTGGGTATCGCGAAATTACGTTTGCCTTGCATGCAATTGTTTGTAAGCGTAGTTTACACCCTTGAACTGTGCATGCTTAGTTTTTACATTATTTAACGCGAAATAGCGTTTATATGCGAAAATTTGTTAGCGTTCGTCTGACTACCGCTGATTCGCTTCTGAAGAAATGTGAAATTACGGGATGGTTTAACGCGAAATTACGTTATGGTTTAACGCGAAATTACGTTATGAACGAAACGCGAAATTACGCGTTGAAAATTACGCTTACGGTATTTTCAATTACGATTTTAATGCCAATTACGCTACCATAATTTCGCATCGTAATAGCAAATTTCGCATGCGTAATTATAGTAACGCGAAATTTCGAAAATTTCAGCTCAACCCTAGGACCCACAAAAAAATTGCTATAGGGCCCTATAATGACTAGCTATGCCACTGGTAGGAAGCTGAGTTCTAAGCATGGCTTTCCATGCTTTGCTGAACATCGAGGTCACCATAGGTTCCCCCCCCCCCCCTTACAGTATGCTGGCTCCGTCAAGCCCTTGGTTTCATCTCTGCTCTCCTACCAAGACAGACAAGTGTTGTTCTTTGTCAGCGCAAGCCAAAGAAAAAGAATGTGACGGATTGCTTACCGTTACAAAATATCTCATTACAAGAAAAGGAAACATGGTGGCGTATCGCTTTCCTTCACGAGCCAGTAACTCGCAGGGCCTGCTTGTCTCGGCTTGGCTTCCCTGCTCCCAACCATCATCTCTCTTCTTGATCACGCTTCAAGACAAAGTTTCGGAAAAAAAGAGTAAGAGTTATAGATCTTATCTCAGGCTTCCAGATTTCAACTTCAATCTCCTATCAAAGCACCTCCACTCAGCCTAACCACAGCCGGGCAAAACGCTTTGCGTGCAAGCAATGCGACGTAGGAGGGGAGAGGCAGAAAAACGAGACCGGGCAATTTGTAACACAAACCGTAGCTTTTCAAGCAAATAAAAGCACATAATGTACCATTCTGTGGCTGATCAGCGTAGCTGCTCTGAGCTGTAGGAACATTTTTTGTAATTTTTTTTCTTACGTGCTCAGATAAATTCAAGAAAGAAAATCACCACTTAGGGCTGGGACCTACTACAAAGCGCTATTGCAATGGCTAGCGATTTGTGGTAGTCCTTTGTAAGGGCCGGTTAACATTTGAAGTGCAAATTGCGGTCATGATTTTGCAGCACAAAATGTTGTGGTTTTACCGCGATTTGCAAATGTGTTTCCGGTTTAACCTTCCTGGCGGTAAGCCCGAGCTGAGCTCGGGCTATGCCACGCAGGAAGATATCTCAGCCCCTGGTGGGGCGATTTGGGCCATTTAAAGTGCTGTACGCGCAGCTAGCACTTTGCTAGCCGCGCGTATAGCTTGATCGCCCGCACACAGCGGCAGAAAAGCCCCCCCGCCAGAGCCCTGCGCTGCCCGGACCAATGAGTTCCGGGCAGCGCTATGGGCTGGATCGGAGGCGTCTGACGTCAGGACGTCGGCTGACGTCCATGACGTCATTCCGATCGTCGCCATGGCGACAGGAGAAGTCAAACAGGGGAGCGCGTTATATACGCGTTCCCCTGTTTGCTATTGATGCCGGCGACGATCGCACTAGAGGGACACATGCGCCCTGTAGTGGTGTTTCATGTAGCTACCACTCTGGTAGCTTTACATGAAGCAAAAAAAAAAAAAATTAAAAAAAAAAGGATTTTTGCCTATTTGGCAAAAAAAATTAACCGCCAGGGAGGTTAATTGAACAAGAAACACAATGCAAAGTAGGGACACCAAGAGCCAAATATAGTGTAATATGTACTGGTGATTGAAATGAAGTATGATAGAGTAATAAGGGTTAAAAGGCAACCACTATATAGGCAGGTGGGGAGATTAGACCTGACCCCACTCAGGATTAAGAAGGCGCTCTCCGTAGATGAGGAAAAAAGGGGGTAACACCCCTCCACCAGGGGTGGACTTGATACAGCATAGCATGGCTACAGAGGAACAGGATAAAAGTATCTAAAAAGTTTAAAACTTCGGGGGACAATGCAACGCGTTTCACAGGTTTGATCCCGCTTCATCAGGCAATAACAACAAAGTAATAGCAGATGTGGTCAGTAGAAGAGCCAGGCACCTGACCACATCTGCTATTGCTCCGTTGTTATTGTCTGATGAAGCGGGATCAAACCTGCGAAACGCATTGCATTGTCCCTCGGAGGATGTAAGTAAACTTGTTCTATTTGACAAACACATTGGCAATTTTTGTGTCTGCTTGGAGGAGGTAAGTCAAACACTGCCTCCTCATGTTTAAACGTGTTAGATCCTTTTGACGCCTCTGTATCCATACTAAAGAATCACAACACAGTTGTCCCCAAAGTGCTGCAGGCAGCGCATTTGCTATTTGTTCAAATCGCAAACACTGCAGTGAGAATAATCCCATAGGGATACATTAGTCTGCAGTGCTTTGCTGATCACCAGCTATCATCAAAATGTTACAAAACCGCCAGTGTGAACTAGCCATTAGCGATTTTAGAAGTGATTTCTAGAGATGGCCCGAATGGTTCGTCAGGGAACGGGAACCTGCGAATTTCAGTGGTTCGCATTCGTCCACGAATGCGAACTTTATGGCGGTTCGATTCGCCTCCTATACTACATCATTAGGGTCAACTTTGATCCTCTACATCACAGTCAGCAGGCACATTGTAGCCAATCAGGCTACACTCTCTCTTGGAGCCTCTCCCCCCTTATAAAAGGCAGGCAGCGTCAGGCATTGGACTCACTCGTGTGCCTACAGTAATTAGAGAAGGGAGAGCTGTTGCAGACTCTCATAGGGAAAGCTTAGTTAGGCTCTTGTAGGCTTCTTAGCTTGCTCCTTGCAGATTCTTATTTCTAAAAAAAAGCACCCCTCAACAGCTCTTTTGAGAGCTAATCCTTGTTCTTGTGATCCATTTTTTTTTCTGTGTGTGTCCCACTGACACTTGTATTGCATAGACAACCTTGGTAACTCCTACTGTGTGTGCCACTGCCAGCCAGGCCCAGCACATTCAGTGACCACTACCTGTGTGTGTGACAGGTGCACATTGTAATACCCATCACTGCATATACCTACCTGTTGCTCACAGTGCACCCACCTACCTACGTGAGTGCACGCAGTGTCACTGTGCCTGTCTGGTACCTGTCTATGTGTGACAGGTGCACATTGTAATACCCATCACTGGATATACCTACCTGTTGTTCACTTCAGTGCACCCACCTACCTACGTGAGCGCATGCAGTGTCACTGAGCCTGTCCGGTACCTGTCTGTGTGTGACAGGTGCACATTGTTATACCCATTACTGCATATACCTACCTGACAGTCACTGTTGTTCTATCATTGAGCTACCACAGCCCGGCGACCATATGGGCTTGAAAACCGCCATGGCCTACACTCTCGCCACCGAGCGCACCAGTCCAGTACGGCCGTCACTACACAAATAGCTGTTTGCGGTGCGTTACACAGTGAGTTTGGTCTGTCAGTGTGAAGCAGTACACTAATTACACTACCTGATTGATGTATACACATGCAAGATGTTTTAAAGCACTTTAGGCCTGCAATTTAACATTCAATGTGATTTCTGCCCTTAAAACGCTGCTTTGCGTCAAATTCAAATTTTTCCTGGGGACTTTGGGCATGTATCCCACTCCGCCATGCCCCCCCCCCCCCCTCCAGGTGTTAGACCTCTTGTAACATCTTTTTTCTAGTTTTCAAAGTTCGCCTCCCCATTGAAATCTTTTGCGGTTCGCGAAAGTTCGCGCGAATCGAACTTTCGCGGAAGTTTGCGCTCGTGGTTCGCAAACCAAAAATCGGAGGTTTGGGCCATCTCTAGTGATTTCCCTGCTTATATACAATACGTTAGAGTGGAAACGCTCTGAAAATGTTGAAAGTCCTGCGATTGCAATTTCACTAATCACAATCGCTCCAGTGGGATTTGTTCCACCCTCTTACATTGGTAAAGCGTTTTGGGAAATAGCTAGCGATTGAAAGCAATCCTAAAACACTGCCAAAAATGCTCTAGTGGGTCCCAGCCCTTACAGCTTTAGCGGTTGAGAGGCTTGAGGACACATTAAACATACCTCTCAACATTTTGAGATCAGAAAGAGGGACACTTAAAGGGGTTCTGAGGCAGTTTTAAAAAACAAAAAGTGTCACTTATCTGGAGCTTCTACCGGCCTCCTGCAGCTATCAAGCTCTGCGCTGTCACTGAAGCCGCCCCCGTTCATCGCCGTCGGTCACATCCAACTATTCGTCTAACTAGATGAATAGCACTGCGGCTGTGCGTCCTCGCTCCTGGGCGCATTATCGGGCGCTTACTGCGCAGGCGCAGTATGAAGTTTTCTTTCTTAAAGCGGAATATAACCCAGAATTTCTTCTTTGCTCTAAAAGATTATTTACAGCATATAATATACTAACACAATGTTTTTTTTTAGTAAAACGGCATTCAAAGGGTTACATCACAGGGCTGACTCTTTCTTCTGCAGGGAGAACCCGCTTCCCAACTGCTTATAATCTTATCTTGTGTACACATTCTTTACTTGATACATTTATATAAACATTCTCTGGCTGTGCAGGACTTCAGCTGATTAGTGCTGGGGTGAAAAACAGGTCAGAAATCACTGCTGGCAGCATTCACAACAGAATGACAACATTTATAAATAAAATGCACCAGCAGCTTTAAAAGTAAATAAACTGAACTTTGGGAAGTTATAATATCTTAATGAATATTAATACTTGTGCACAAAAGCAAATATGATAATTGTATGGGTTATAAAAAGTAGGAAAACACATTTTTGTTGAAAATGTTGTCAGAGTTTTAAACCGCTTGTAAGGGGGCCACCGAACCCCTTTAAGCCACACTCCTGACACACCTCTAACCACCCCCCTGACACACCCCTAATCCTGCATACTATAAAGATTTCATAAGAACATTATGTTGTTTTATAATTTAAACCACACTGGTCCTTTCCATCCTGGGTCATTATCCTTCATAGTAACATTTGAAAATAAGACATTATATATATATATATATATATACATACCAGTATATATAGGTATACTGTATATATGGGTTCCTTTTACCATTACAAGTTGCGAGGGAAAGGCTTACGTTTCTAAGAACCAAAAAACTACGTAATGCTCAACAATTTAAAGAAACACAAGAATGGACTGCAGACAGAAATCACCGGGGAGCCTGAACAACAGAAAGGCTGTAACACAAGGCTAACATTTCCTATGGGCTACATAAGGGCTCCTAATCGAATTGTTACAGTGTAACATTACAGAATGCCTGTTTAAATCACACTGTAAAAACATAGGAGGAAACTCACCGTTATTGAGTTTCACAAACACAACGTTCCTGCTATGACCGCGTTGGCACAGGGGGCGTCTAATGCGTTCTTTACATAAACAAACCAACTCGAGAAATAGCTCGGAGCATTGTTGAATTGTTGGGTATCTAGAAATAACTGAATTCCTTCCCATGTCCATGGCCCTCTACAGAGATATCTAGGTCTACAGATTTCTCAGATGTAGTATTCTTCTTTATCCTCAAAAGGAGATGTCTGCTTAAAGTGATCCAGAGACGAAGCACCCTCATGTATTTTACCATATATATCAGTGGGAACATTAGAGAAAACACATACCATGCTTTCTGTTTCATTCTGCACTGCACAGCTTGTTTATCAGACCTGATAAAATCCCTGACTGAGCATTCAGTCTGGCTTTGCTATAATGACTCAGCTATAATGATTCCTGAGCAGAGCCAGCAGGAGGCAGGCTTGGGCTTGAAAAGACATGAGAGAACACACACTGAGCTATAAATATTCCTGAGCAAAGCTAGACTGAATGCTCAGTCTGGGATTTTATAAGGGCTGATTAGAAGCAAGCTGTGCAGTGCAGAATGAAACAGAAAGCAAGGTAGGTGTTTTCTCTAATGTTCCCACTGATATATATGGTAAAATACATGAGGGTGCTTCGTCTCTGGTTCCCTTTAAAGTGATCCAAGTAGCATTTTTAGCACCGACGGCATCTCAATAGCCCATTAAGAATGCAAGCCAGCAATGTGGCTCATTATTGAAAAAAATTCAAGTTTTACCTCTTCTTTTTACATTTAGGGCATTTTTTACATTTAGCGCAGGATGCTATTGTGGACAGGAACGCGAGCAAGGATACGCGTGGCCACGGGAACTAAGCGGCGGCGGGGGATGGGAGGATCATTGAGGACCGGCGTGGGCACAGGACTGCTGCAGAGGACGGATAGAAGCCCCAGGTAAGTGAAACTCTTTTTTTTTTGTGGCTTTAGTATCCCCACGAAATGGTGTAGAATCCCAGTGAATCCCAGGGAATCCCAGTGATGTACTTCCTTCCCAGCAGAGCAGGGGGCACTGTGCATATGACCCTGTCAGCCCACTCAGCCGCAGGGTCGTATGTTTGTCATTTTTGCGTTGCGTTGGGAGGCCACAGGAACATTCCCACCGCAAGACCAAAAATAGTTATAAAACCAACCTGAAAGTACAAATAAAAACTTGATGAAGATTCTAATTCATCCCCATTCTACAGGAAATGACGATGGGGACACAGACATAAATAAATCCTAAAATTCCTAACCTTTTTACCTGACTAAAATTTTTGGGTCCGAAGTTGTGCTTAAAACAACGTTATTATTATTTAAATAGCGCCAACATCTTCTGCAGCACTTTATTATATTGTCACTAACAGTCCCATAGAGGGGCTCACAATCTAATCCCTACCATAGGCGTATGTCTATATATGTATTGTGTAGTGTATGTATTGTAGTCTAGGGCCAGTTTAGGGGGAAGCCAACTCACTTATCTGTGTGTTTTTGGGATATGGGAGGAAACCAGAGTGCCTGGAGGAACCCCACGCAGACACTGGGAGAACATACAAACTCTGTGCAGATAGTGCCATCTGGGATTCAAACTGAGGACCCAGCGCTGCAATATCAAGAGTGCTGCCCACAAGGTTGTTTATAATTAAATAATGTTATCAGTTATAAGACACAAGTCTGCATTTCTTGCATTATTTGCATGATTGCAGTGGAAGCTGTGCGGACGTGCTTTGATGAGGAGACGAGGACCCCGGGAGCCCCTCTAGTGTGTGAATTCTTTAGTGAGTCATGTAGTTGTGACAGCCAGCTCACCGATAGTGCGTCCCTTTGTTCTGGAATCCAGGAAGTCACAATAAGAAGCAGCGTGCAAAGGAAGTCACTGCTAAGAGATGTAAAAGATTCTGACACTGAGTTAATATTTCCCATATTGCAGCTGCATTCCCCTGCCGGGAACAGGCACAGGTGGGGGGAGCCCTTCTCTTTATAGCCTATGCACGCTGTATGAATATCACCCCATTCAACTATGCTCAGGTGTTACCACGTTTTCAGAGGCTGGGGGAGGGGGGGGGGGTGGCTGAGATCTTGCTCAAGTAGACATAGATAGCTCGCCAGAAGTAACCACTAGAAGAATATCAGTAAAATTACCTATATTGTATTATTAGGCTCTATTTAATTACCACCTTTTGCGCAATTTTTGATTTTTCAATTTTATTTGATTAGCCGCACCCAGGCTATGCATATACATAGGTTAGGATTTAGTAAAGGTGGCCACACACGATACAATAAAATGATCCGGTTTTACAGTAATTCGATAAAAACGATCGCATCTTCCAAAAAAATCGAAAGCTTTTTTTTCATTCGACTGAAAAATCAGATCGGATTTCCCGTTTTCTTCAATTTTAATCGATCCGGACTGCCAGATATTTTTCTTCAATCTTTCTAAAGATTGTATGGTGTGTGTTGGATTGTCATTTTATTAATATACATACCCTAGCAATTTTGTTAGAGTTTCCAATCATTTTTATCATAATTGGGGGAAGAATTGAACATAGGTGTGGGGTACATTGGTCATATTTTTGAAATGTTACAATCAGTCAGAAAAATTGATTGCAATTCTTAAATTGAACAGATATTTAAAAAATTGTATGGTGTGTGGCCACCTTTAGTGTTAGGCCCCTCCAATGGAGGATTGACTTCTTCGCAGTGGGAGGGACGAGTACTTAATAGGTTGCATGCAAGCTGTTACAGGAAACCAACATCCTCCTCCAGTGGTAGACAGGTCATGTGTATGCTAGGTGTGTATTATATCCCACAAGTGGGGCTTGCACTCTTTTGCAGGTAGGCACTAGTCTGTTTTTAGGTAGCGCTGCTCATTTCCTTGCTATGTATTAATCTATTTAATTACTATTGTATAGTTTTTACCGATATTTTACTATTGCCCAACACGACTACATTCTCACTTGAACCCTCTTTCTATTGGTGCCTAACCCGAACTGACCCTACCAACTGGTGCCTATCCCTGACCAATCCAATCCTCCCAAACAATGCCTGATTGTAACCGAACCTCCAAACCAATGCCTAACCATAATGCCCTTTTCCACTAGAGCGTTTGCGATTGCTGAATCGCAAAATCGCAAATCGCTAGTGATTTCTAAATTGCTAGGGTTGTTACTTTATCATAGAAATCACGAGAAGTATTTTTCACTACAGTGATTCGATTTGGAAATCGTAAATCGCAATCGCTTTCTGCAATTTTTACAATGATAATGCAATGCAAATGAAAATCGCAAATCGCATAACAGAATTAATGAAAAATCGCAATCGCTGGCATTTGTGATTTGTGTTTGCGATTGCTAGTGGAAAAGGGCCCTAAGGGCCTGTTTCCACTAACAAGTGATGCGAGTGCGGCTACCTAGCATCACTTTCGCTGACGTCCGCGTCACTTCCGCATCTCCCGATGCAGAAGTGTATGGAGGGGACGGCGGCCGGATTCGGCTGTGTGAGAATCTGCAGCATGCTGCAGATTCTCGGATCACTCCGCATGGAATGCATGCAATGGAATCTGTTACATTGCCGTGCATTGGATTCAGGACACCCGGGGTGGGATGCAGCTATATAGCCGCATCGCACCGCTTCTAGTGGAAACGGGCCCTAACTGATCCCCCCCAACTGATGCATAACCCTAAGAAAACCAAGCAAAATTATTTTAAATAAAATGTTATCTTAAAGCGGAATATAACCCTGCATTTCAACTTTGCTCTAAAACATTATTTACAGTATATTATATGCAACCAGCATTTTTTTTTTTTTACTAGACCAGCATTGGAAAGGTTACACAGAGCTTCAAAGTTCCTGGAGAGAACTGCAGACGCATCTGAAGCTTACATAGATACATTTTGTTTACATAATGTGTGGAATGTGACTCACTCTCTCTGACTGAGAAGGAGCTGGAGGACAGCCAAAGAGTGTGTAACATTTATCACTTGTTACATTCTATTTAGTTAAATGTATCTATCTGAACTTCTGCATATCTCTCCACCGAACTTTAAACCTCTGTGTTTAACCCTTCCAATGCTGGTCTAGTAAAAAAAAAAATGCTGGTTGCATATAATATGCTGTAAATAATGTTTTAGAGCAAAGTTAAAATGCAGGGTTATATTCCGCTTTAAAATAAACACGTGATGTACCTGCAAATAAATATGACATACTTACCTCACCACCAGTTCCTCTCAGAAGCTCACCATTTTCTTCTAACAACAATCCCTTCCAGTTCTGACAAAATTATCTATGCAAAAAAGCCACTGAGCTCCACGACTTTCAAAGTCGCAGAGAGATCTGTCTTCTGAAGCTTATGATCTCAAGTGTCAGTCACTGTATTGTTTTTTTTCTCTGCCCAGGACAGTTCAAAAGTTCACTGGCCTGCTCTGTAAAATCATTTAGAATGCTGAGTAGTGTGTAAAATGCAAATATTAGAGAATGATGCAATGTTATAAAAAAACACTATATAACTGAAAATAAAAATATGAGAATATTTTCTTTGCTACTAATGTTCTAGTAATTATCCGTACTACACAACCAATTCATTATTTCATATTTTTTTTATCGCTAGTGTCTCTTTAACCCTGACCATACCCCAACCATAATTCCACGCTGATTTGCCACTAATTATCCGTCATGTTTACAGCCCCAATTATTTATAGCTGCAATTTGTATAGTGGATAGCCCCAGACTAGCAATGTTTTCGGGCGGCTCTGGAAGACCAAATTACCAGGTATACCTGTTAATTAATTCTGTCAACATGAGCGCCTATGGTGGCGCCCAGATTCTGTGGCCCCTCTTTCGCCATGTTTATCTGTTTCGGTCTGGTTCACAGGTGTGCACGAATGGCCGTGAGCAGCCTTATGGCCGTACATGGAGGTGAGTGCGTGTGTGCATCATGCAACATGGGGTTACACGTCAAATGGCATGTGTCCTTGCATAGCTGTGATTGTTCCTTAGCATACGTATGATTGCGCCACCGGTGAGTTGGGTGCAGGGTGAGCTGAATGCAAAGGCGTATCTATGGTTTCCAGCGTCCGGAGACAATGACAATTTTTGCGCCCCCCCCCCCCCCCACCTGGACAAAATGGGCGTGGACATGCATCAGAATGTGGGCGTGGTAATGGGTGGAGACAGATGGAAAAATGCTGTTTAGATAGCCACATGTGCCCTCTTCACCCATAGATAGACAGATGTGCCCCCTTCCCCATTTAGATAGCCAGATGTGCCACCATAGCCAGATATGCCCCCCTTTAGATAGCCAAATCTGCCCCCCTTCCTCCTTTTTATATAGACAGTTGTGCCCGCTTTTTTTTGCTGCTGCTGCTGCTGCTTCGGGCAGCCAGGAAGCCACCTCTCACGTGAGTGGGGGTGCAGCAGCTGTGCTGAGCGCCCTCGCAGTGCTGCGCCCGGGGACATATGTCCCCCCTTGCCCCTGCATAGCTACATCCCTGGCTGAATGACGGCACACCATCATATTCATGGCAGTGTTAAATACTTCTCCCCTTCCGAGTGGTTGCAACTTGGAGGGAGAAGTCATTCAGGGTCAGGCGTTTGCCGACGCCCAGCTTACTTGCTGAGCCCCAAGCGCCAAAACCACCTGCTTTGCACCCAAAGTGTTGCAGAGGGTATTTTAGACTCCCTACTGTGAGTCCTCACCAGTACCAGTGGTGTTACCAGTACTCTGAGTGTAACTGATCCTTGCCATCAATCTGCTCTCTGGCCTTTGGCTTTTCTAGTTTTCTTGATACCGCTTCCTGCTTGTCTTGACAACACCCTTCCTTTCATCTGCACAGTCTATTCGACTGAATGCTGACCTCTGCCTGACTGCTGGTTGCTCCTAACCACTCCTCCTGTGCCAGTGCAGCCCATTTGTATAATGGTGTGAGTAGAGGAGTTTGTTGCTCCCTAGAGACGGTAGACTGATATATATGCGTGTTCCCTAGAATGGCAGAACCAGACAGGTCTCATTGTGAATCCCAGGTTCATGGGCATGAAGTGTTTTACTTGCTTGCTGACTAGTATAGCTAGAGTAGGGACCCATTTTATCCTGGAGGAAACCTCAACGCTGGTGAAAGGGTTTAGTGTGGAATGGGAAGTTACTATACATGTTTGATCTTGTCACTTAAAATATCACAGCTAAAAAAGATAACATCAGGCAGGCTTTTTTGTTTGGTGGGACTTCTGTCGTATCAGCATCATCTGTGTACACTGCCAGAGAGCAGGGCACAGGCAGAGCAACCTGGGATTCAAGAAAAGTTTTCTGTGATAAAATATTGAAGATATGACTAAACACTCAAAAAGGATAAATTAATAAAAGGCAGAGCAGTGTGCAGCCAGTGACGGCTCCAGCTTAAAATTTTTATAGGGGGCACAAAATAGGCACGATGGCTGGCTCATGGGGCCCATTTGGGTGATCAAAATCAATGATTGTATGGCGAGCTTTAGATATTTTTTGCCTAACCTAGTGATAAAATTAAGGCTAACTAGTTCAGCAATGACAGAAATTAATTACAAGGGATCTTGCAAGACGCATGAGGTATTTATGGAAAATAGGCAAGACCCTTGGTTTACTTAGCACCTACTTAGACTCCGGCTGACATGGAGAGTTCTTTACAGACCCTATCCTGTTCAGTGTATGCTGCTGGAGCCTGGAAACTGTTGACTGTATGTTACTGAGCAGGGAGGGCACTCAGAGGGGCATATTGATTCCCAGGTGCAGCCAGAGCCCCAGTACTACCACTGGGACTGTGCCACTGCCACGGTGCACAGCTGAGCATCACCAGGTGGCGTCATCCTCCCCTGTAGCGTACTTTGTGCTGTAGCATACTTCGTATGGCTCCTGATGCGTGTCAACATCAAGCGCCAAGGAGGAGGAGGCAGCACGGCAAAATACAAAAGCAAAATGTTAGCATTTTTTGAAAAATGTGTGGACAATGGGACTATCTGAGATCCCGGTTATCTCTAAAACAGATTGTCAAAGCATCACCGGACACATGTCCTCAATATGCTGGGCATATTTTGTCCCGCCGGTTCGGCTCTTCCCCTGGTGACAAACTAAGGAAGTCTGTACAACATGGACCATGGACAGAAAACAATTTGTTCATCAAAGGAAACAATTCACAAGCAAGGCAGAACCACCAGATCCTCCGCTCCGGTTCACTCTGTCCAAACAGGGCTCAATTACTACATTTTTCCGCATGGCTGAAATTGAAAAATATTTTGATTAATTCAAGATTGATTAAAAAATCTGCTGCAAATTAGGATTCTGAAGCTATCAGGTCATTAATGTTCTTGAGAGGTTTTCTTTATAGTCGGTTGTAGTCCAACTACGAAGACTCTCAAAAGAGCGCAGGATTAAATCCAGATATTTTCCTATTCCTGCCTGCGTTGACTCCAGTGGCACAATGTGTAATTATTATCAGCATAGAGGCTCTTTTAGCTATTTTAATAACGTGAAGTAGGAGGTAGAGTTAGAGGAAGTGGGGAATTAAGCTTCAAGAATTAAATCTCAGCTGTTGTGAAACATTCCTTCTTTCACCTAATGAACATTGCAAAAATTAAGCACCTCATACCTCCAGCAGATCCTCCAACCCTAGTTCACGCCTTCATCACATCATGGCTGGACTGCTGCAATGTCCTCCATGCAGGCCTATCCAAATAAAGACCTGTACCGCCTACAGCTAGTACAGAATGCTGACACAAGACTTAACTAGCCAACCCCGCCATTGCTACATAACACCAACCCTCCGCTCACTCCACTGGCTACCGATAAAATTGAGAATTTTGTTTGACCTCCTTGGAGGTACACAGCTTCAGAGGCTGCGTCCGCGGGAGGATATCTTTTAATAAAATGTGTTTTTTATGTTTTAGCTAGCACTTCGCTAGCTAACTATGTCCCCCAAGCCCCGCCGCACCTAACTAAACCCCCTGATCGCCGCCGGCAATATTTACCACTCCGCGATCCCGCGAGAGCCGCAGCTTCACCATTCAGCTTCACTCAGCGCTATAGTGACAAGACAAGACAAGACAAATAACATTTATATTGCGCTTTTCTCCTTGCGGACTCAAAGCGCCAGAGCAGGGCAGCAGCCACTAGGGCGCGCTCTATTGGCAGTAGCAGTGTAAGGGAGACTTGCCAAAGGTCTCCTACTGAATTAGTGCTGGCTTACTGAACAGGCAGAGCCGAGATTCGAACCCTGGTCTCCTGTGTCAGAGGACATGATGTCTGACGTCATTGACGTCATGCGCAGTCCCGATCCTCCCCATAGCGAAGCCTGGAGCTGATTGGGAGACTGCGCCATCGCGGGATCCCTGGGGAGTACGACTTACGGATGCGATCGGGGGGGATCAGTGGAGAGCGGCGAAACTTGGGGGACATAGTTAGCTAACCAGGTCCTAGCTTAAGCATATACAGCACATTTTATTTAAAAAATCCTCCCAGGGCCATGTTATCCTCTGCGGCAGCTAGCCCGAGCATAGCTCAGGGCTACCGCCAGGGAGGTTGAGATTGGCTTATTGACATTAAAATCCTTGCACAGTGTGGACCTTGGATACCTGAAGGACTTGTTGCAACTGCATCACACCCCTCACAAGCTTAGATCAGAAGGATCTAATAACTTGGTTACCACCTCAATATTGTATGATTGCCAGTCTGGCTCTGGGATATCCACCAGACCCCAAGCATTTGTCAAGTTTGACTTGTGGATGGCCGAACACATTCCCAGCGAATGGTCGCTGCTGTCAGTGCAAACTATAGGGGCTGTTTGTGCCTATACTTAACATTGAGTTATTTTTGGCCCTTCCACCTGAAGTCAGGTGGGACAAGATGGCCAATTAGAGATTTTTTCTACATGGGCCACTCCCACCGCCTATGAGGCCTCTGGGTCCTAATGAGGCTTCCCTGTCCTACTATGCCTTCTCGTTCCAGCGCTGGCTAACCCAAACAGCACACAACAGGGCTTGTCAGTGGATTTTTTGGGGGTGACAGCGCTGGATGGCATCAACTTAGGAGGAAGGGGGAAACCTCTTTAGGATTCAAAGGCTAACCCCTCCCAGGGTAAGTAGCCCTCAAGTTTCCCGCTACAGGTACACTTTAAGAGATAATGGGCTTCATTCACTAAGACAAATACCATGCCTTATCCAAGTTAGCACGCCTTATCAGAGATAACACGCCTTATCAAAGTTAAAACGCCTTATCAGAGTAGCATAGCGAGCGCTACAAACTTATGCCTGTTAATTGGCAATGACGAGAGCTCCACTCCTCCTGCTCTGAGCCCCTGCGGGTTCGTAGCACTCACTGTGTTACTCTGATAAGGAGTGTTAACTTTGATAAGGCGTGTTGGGCTTGATTCAGTAAACGGTGCTAACCCAGTTAGCACGCCTTAAGACTTTGGGCGTGATAACTAGGGTGCCAACTGGGTTATCACCGTTTACTAAATTTACATCGCGCGCAAAGTCCCACACTGAAAACTTTGCGTGACCACAGCGCGGTGTGCGTGAAATGTTGCATCGCGGTGCGACGAAAACGGTGCGTTGATGCGCCTATAAGGTCGCATTGAGTGCGACTTTAACGTCACATGGTGCGACGTTAAGGTCGCACCCAATGCGACCTTATAGGCGCATCGGGTGAGCTGTTTTTGCTGTGCGCGCGCAAAGTTTTGCGCATGGGATTGTGCGCGCGATGTGAATTTAGTAAAGGGTGCTAACCCAGTTAGCACCCTAGTTATCATGCCTAAAGTCTTTAGATGTGAATTTATTATGCCTAAACTAACTTTAGGCGTGATATAGGGCTTTTCACAGGCGTGCTAACACTTAGCACGGTTTACTGAATCGAGCCCGTTATCTCTGATAAGCGTTTTAACTCGGATAAGGCGTGTTGTCTCTGATAAGGCAATATGAAAGGAAGGGAGGGTTTCCTCCAATAAATGTAAAATATTTTATATTTGTCATCATGCAGCTGAAAAAAAGGCTGCTATTTATTATTATAAGTTAGAAAATAGATTTTATTTCTGAAATCTTGTATTTTTAATTTGGGTCCACTTTTTTAAGCGAGTGTTAACCGGCCTTTATTCACTGGGTCCTCGTCTTCTAACCTGCCGTGTCTTCTTTTTGTAAATCATCCTGGGGCCGTTTCAGCCGACTTCCAGAACACCCTTCAAGTCGATCGAGCATTTCAGCCCGACATCTTGCAGCATATCTGATCATAATTATCTAATCAGATGGTCGATCGGCTGCCAAATCGGTAGATGTATGGCCACCTACTACATCTTTGTACAATTTATTAGTTAATTGGCTGATCTATCCATTTGTGTATTATCTGTACCCCATCTTTGTTTTTGTAACTGTGTATCCTGTATATTCTCTGCTGTACTGCACCATGGGACGCACTGGGGCTAGGCAACTCCAACATGATCATAATAATTGAAAGTAATAATATTTATTCCTGAAGTTACAAAGTTTCTATGTCTTGAAAAACACCGACCTAATAGAGCCTCACCAAGGGCCAAGAGTCCCCCCCCCCCCTTCCCCATCTTTCCAGGTTAATTAGTTTCACTGCCTGACCTGTACAAGCAACGTGCAGCTGCAAAGCCTCATTGCTAAAAGATGAAGTCATGGCACGGAGCGGGGCTCAAAGGATCCTCCGCATAACACTATTACTCTTTCAAGAACTGCAGATGCACACACAGAAAAGTCATTAGGTAACCTAATGAGCGGAGTTCACATCTCCCGCATGCTCCTTATTGTACACGACACCCTTGAAGCCCTGGGGGCTTTGTTGGAACAAATGAGTTCCATTGTGTTACCCGATAGCCCGGCAGAGACCAGCAGCTCCTCCGTCCGAGATTCGGAGGAGAGCAGAGCCGCTGGGTAACCTGGTCAAGCACTTTGCGCAGGTTCTAAATCCGTACCCTCATTATACAGACTATCGCGTCAATAATGCGCCATGTAATTCCATACTGGCCTAATTGGATCCCATCAGCAAGGTTCACCATGTGGGGAAAGTTGGGGATTCAAAACATCTGGAAGGAAGGGAAGTCTTTTTTTTTTCATGTTCTTATCAAGGTGAATAACATACCGAGGAACAGCTGGATTGTGTAATGTTAACAAATCTGAGGCATTGCTTTAAAAGAAACACAACAAATTACAGTTGGCGTATGGAAGAGATTTTAACGACATTCACATGAAGTACGTAAAAGGGCTTGGAAAAATGTATTTAGGGACTCCATATAGCTAAAGGGTCTTCCCACCTTATGCTCGAAAGTGAGTTGTTGGTAGATGCTGGTGAGTTGAATGACCTAACCGTTTCTCTTGTCTCTCTGGTGGGAAATCTTGAGTTGTCAAGTCTGGACACCAGCTGTAGCTATTATTGCAGGAATGTGCAGGTGAAAAGGAGTTCATGAACCACTTTCTCCTTCAGTGTCCCATCAACACCGAGATGTACACATTTCTGAGGAGGAAACTTGGTGGCACTTCCAAGCTGAGATGGACCAGGTGAAGAAATGTGGCATTCAAATCCAGAGGGATTTGTCCTACGGAAACATTTTTGTAAATCACTCTTCACCTATTTTAAACCACTCAGAAGACTTTGCTGAGGTGCTGAGGGTATTTCTTTTTTATAATGACCACATGGGTTATGATGAAGAGGACTTCTCAAAAGTCACTCCTGAAATAAAAAAATTCAGGAGGCCCGCACACTCAATGAATGAAAAGTTGTTTATTAATTACATCTCAAGCCAGATGTACATTCAGACAACCAACAGACATTTTGGAGCCATGGTGGGCAGAGCCAGAGTTGCCATAGAGGCAAAGGGGGCAATTGCTCGAGGGCCCCAACCTCTACAGGGGCCCTGCATTGCTGACCCTGGCAAAAGCTGCTTACTCGCACTTCTCACCGGGCCCCTGCATGTGATGTCTCAGCAGTAATTACTCACCTGTCCTAGTGGGCGGCGGCTGCACAGTCCGGGCACTCTAGCCACGCTGTCCTCCTCCTTCTCTATGACCTGGTGCATGTTATGTGTAAACATGTGCTGGGTCATAGAGAAGGAGGAGGAAGGATAGCATGGCAAGAGTCCCCGGACTGTGCAGCCACCGCCCGCTGGGACAGGTAAGTAATTACTGCTAAGACATCACATGCAGGGGTCCGGAGAGAAGTGGGGTAATGGGCACAGGGGTGGGGGGTGGATGTTCAGTTTGCAGAGCCCCTGGTCCCTGGAACCCCTTACAACAGCCCTGGTGGCGGTCCCCTTTGTCAAGGTACTTAACAGAATAGTATCATCCTTCCTTTTCAATATTTTAGAAGCCTAGAATAAAGCTCGGGGTTGGAGTGTCGCTTTATGCAGTATATTCCACATTTCTTCTCGTACAGGAATGTTCTATAGTACATGAAATAACCTCTGGCCTGCAGAAACCAATTTAATCCAAAATGAGGTTTATTATTGTATTAAATCCTGCCCATTCGCAATGCATATAAAGGAACGTGTGCAGGGGATTTATGTCTTTAGGGAATACAATTTTTAATTATCCAGACAGGCCAAGTTTAATAAGTAAAAAGCGCTGGTGTAGCTTGACTGTAATTGTTCTTGTCATTCCAAATTTGGAACCATTTGCAGATAGATCATTGTATAGAGAATAATTTATAAGAAATATCTTGACTTTTATAGTTCTAAATGTAATTTTGCCTTCTTAAAATAGAAGGTATCCTACCTAATAAAAAGCCCAGAAGCCTGCTTGTATGGGCTGCGTCCGTGTCAGGCTCAGAGTGCGCAGGCGGTGCGGGTGGTTGCGATTTGAAACAGGCGTAATTGGCTTGTTTGAGATATCGGCCTCAATTCACTAAGCAGTTTAGACTAGTCTACTGATGGTTTTAGACTACTGATGGTTTGGTGTAAACCAGCAATCAGTCGCATCCAAAGGGAATTCAGTAATAATTACCGAATGTTTTAGACCTGTTTTTAGACTTGGTCTAAAACAGTCGGTAATTAGGTCTAATTACCGTACAAGATATCAAGATACCAGTGGCTATGACTGACATCCTTCTCATCTGATGACCTCTCCTCTGGATATAATTGAACTCCTGCACAATTAATTCAAAAAGCTCAATTCTTACATCTAAAATACCTCACAGAAATACTTTACCAACTGAAATCAGCTGGTCTAATCTCTGCCAGAACAAGTGGGCGTGGTTACTCCTTGTTTACCTTGTGAATTGTGTAGTTAGTGAATGTTTTAGACCAGGTCTAAAAACTGGTCTAAAACATTTGGTAATTATTAATAATTATTAGTGAATTCCGTTTTGATGCGACTGATTTACACCAAACCATCAGTAGACTAAAATCATTAGTAGACTAGTCTAAACTGCTTAGTGAATTGAGGCCAATGTAGCTATAGTGCTCACTATTAGGGCTGCTCAAATCCGATCCGGGAGACATCCGGATAGTTGCTATCCGGATATCTCCCAGTAAACCTGTGCAAGGTGGGCGGGGGGGGTCAATCTTATCTGTCTGACGTCTTCTTTGACCGCCCCTCGGCGCCTCCCACGATGCGGTCCAAGCGGCGGTCATGTGATTACAAACACTTCCTCCTTCCGGGTTGAAGGAGGAAGTGTATAGTCACGTGACCTCCGGAATGGAATGCAGCGTGGGAGGCGCCGAGGGACGAGTGAAGAAGACGCCTGATGGGAAAGATGAACCCCCTCTCGGCCACCCACACAGCTGCTGTAATTAGTAGGATGAAATTCGAATAACCATATTCAAATTTCATCCGAATTCGAAGTTAAGAGCATCCCTGGCTAGCTACAGGTGCACTATACACAAGCAGTTCTCATACCTCCCAACATTTTGAGATAAGAAAGAGGGAAACTTAGGCCACACCCCTGCCATGCCCCTAATCATGCCCCAGACACACCCCTTGTAATGCAAACCATAAAGATACAGTATAATTGAAAAAATATGCTGTTGTATAATTCAAACACTGGTTCTTTCTATCCTTGTTCATTTTCCTTCATAATACCATTTAAAAATAAGAAATATATCAATGTAAAGGATATCATATAAATAACATTTAGAGTATATTAACCACTTTACCCCCACCCATACGAATTTCTCCGTCCCTTTTTCCATCCTTTCACCCCCAGGGACGGAGAAATCCGTACTTTCCGCGCTCCCGCCGCTGCCCGCGCTCCCGCTTGCTCTAGCGCGCACTCCCGCTTGTAAACACGCCGCCGGCCGCTCGCCCGGAGATCAATGAACGGGAAAATCCATTCCCGTTCGTTGATCTAAGCCCCGCAATGATCCGCTGCTTCTCCGATAAGCAGCGCGATCATTGTGAAAAAAAAAACTTTCCCAGCCTCCTAGTACTTCCTCCAAGCGTCCGGAAGGACGCTTGGAGGTCGCATTAAACAAAAAGTTACTGTTGCCATCTTGAGGCCAAATAGTAAAACTACACCCTAAAGCATTTTTTACATACAAATACATTACTTGTACACAAAAAATTAATTCATTACCTCCCACACTCCCCATTTTTTTTTTGTAATTAAAAAAAAATAAAAAAAATGTACAATTAAAAAAAATACATAAATAGTTACCTTAGTAGGGACTGAACTTTTTAAATATTTATGTCAGGAGGGTACAACACTGTTACTTTATAAACTATGGGATTGTAATTAGGGATGGACGCAAAAATGAAAAAAAATGCATCTTTATTTCTAAATAAAATATTGGCGCCAAACATTGTGATAGGGACATAATTTAAACGGTTTTATAACCGGGACAAATGGGCAAATACATTTCATGGGTTTTAATTACAGTAGCATGCATTATTTAAAAACTATAATGGCCGAAAACTGAAAAATAATGAATTTTTTCCCACATTTTCCTATTTTCCCATTAAAACATATTTAGAATAAAATAATTCTTGGCATAATGTCCCACCTAAAGAAAGTCTAATTGGTGGTGGAAAAAACAAGATATAGTTAATTTAATTGTGATAAGTAATGATAAAGTTATAGATGAATGAATGGAAGGAGCGCTGAAAGATGAAAATTGCTCTGGTGCTCAAGGGGTAAAACCCCTCAGTGGTGAAGTGGTTAAAGACATTTTTTCAGTGGAAAAGTACATATATTTACATAGATCTGTGCATGAGTCCTGAAAGAGGGACAAATGAAGAGGAAGAAAGAGGGACAGTTGGGAGCTATGAGTTGTGGATGCTTCCTGGGGCAGAAAGAGATCATTATGGGAAACCACAGTTCACTTAAAGAGAACCGGAAACAAAAAAAAGTTCCCCTGGGGGGTACTCACCTCGGGAGGGGGAAGTCTTAGGGTCCCAATGAGGCTTCCCCCACCCCTGTAGCTGCAGGTAATCCAGCGCTGGCTCCCCCGAAGCGTCCGCCAATCCTCCCTCGACAAGCCTGATAAGCACTTATTTATTTACTTTTCCTGGCTCCAGCGGGGGCGCTGTTGCGGCTCTCCGCACGGAGATAGGCGAAAATAGCCGACCTCCGTCGGGTCTGCTCCACTGCGCAGGCGCAGGAGACTTGCGCCTGTGCAGTAGAGCGGCCCGATTGAGATTGGCTATTTTTGCCTATCTCCGTGCGGAGTGTCGAAACTGTGCCTGCGCTGGAGCCGGTGAGGTAAATATTTCCATTGCCGCCGTTCCAGGAGGATCATCGCCGCTGCTGTGGGACTAAGGAGGACGGGGGAAGCCTTAATAGGATCCGGAGGCTTCCCCCACCCGAGGTGAGTACCCTCCAGGGGAGGTTTCTTAAAGTTACAGGTTTTCTTTAAAGAATGAACGTTGGTGTACACACCGCTCTACCCACCAATCGCTGTACTGTGCAGGATCAGGTCAGCAAAGCCCACAGTACATGTCAAGGAGGAGGTCCGCACCAGTTCAGGATTCTAGATGTATGTCTTTATTCAGGACGTATCCAATATAAAATAGACACATGCATCAAATTGCTGACATGTTTCGAGCTATCTCAGCTCTTAATCATAGCTGGTTTGAAAAATTGCAACACCCCCTATAAATAGGAGGGAGTCACAAATCCGCCTTCCAAAATCCCTCCCCCAAATGGAGGTGGGAAGAAAGGCAATCTTTCACAGTGATAAACAGATACGAGATCCCTACCATCTGCCACAATACAAAATGCTGTGTACAAAAGGATAAAATATTGTTCACATATGAAAATGCAAAATACAGAATATAAAAAGAGACTCTGTAATTAAAAGAAAAACCCTTGGGGGGGGGGGCAGCCTCAGGGTCCCAATGAGGCTTCCCGCATCCCCGTAGCTTCAGTGCATCCAGCGCTGGCTCCCCGACAGGCCCTCGACAAGGCTTGGCAAGAGGGCGCAGGTGTGGTCAATATTTACCTACCGCGATCCTGCGCAGGCGCACTAGCAGCTCTTCATTCAGGTTAAGGCGGAAATGGCCGAACCGGATCGGATCCGCTCAACTGCGCGGCCGCAAAGGACTCGCATCAGTATTAGGTAAACCGCTGAAGGGTTTTGATTCAGTAGTGACAGTGGTATAGCAATAAGGGATGCAGAGGTTGCGACTGCACCAGGGCCAGAGGGACCCACTAGGGGCCCTCCATCTATTGTATTAGCTTTTCATTGGTTCTCTGCTGGTAATGAACACCTCTATATGTGTATTGAATAGTGGTAATCCTTAACAGAAGTGTTTCCTTAGACTGGCCATACATCCGGCGACTTGGCAGCCAATCGATCATGCAATTCGATTATTATAATCGGAATCGGATAAGAATCGGTGCCGCCAAGTGAATGCCGGATTAACGACGCAACCAATTTCAGGCCAAAATTGGTCCCATTGCTGCAAGATGTTGGCTGACTTGTTCAAACGGGTGCGTGGCAGAAACGGAGAGCGATATCGGGATGAGCAACAAAACCAGTGGCGTAGCTAAGGAGCTATGGGCCCTGGTGCAAGTTTTAAATGGGGCCCCCCAAGCACTCTATACATAACAATTGATACGGCGCACCAAAACCTGCCAAGGATTTCCACAGTGTCAGAGGTGCAAGTAGGGCATGGGGAACAGTTTGTTAATGATCACTACCATTTAAAGTATCTATAAAAGTGATTATTACTCACACAGGGCCAATAGAGAGCTAATATTGTGCTTGAGGGATGGCCCCTCGGGGCCCCTCTGACCCACGGGCCCCGATGTGGTCGCTACCTCTGCAACCCCTATTGCTGTGTGTATGTATGCATGTAATGTATATGTGCTGTAATGTAGGTGAGAAGAAAAGCAGGTCCGGCACCAGTCGTCAATGCTTCAGTGAGGTTTTATTATTTATTTGGCCTCTGACGAAGCAGGGGGACCTGCGAAACGGCTGTCAGGCCATCCTTTTTGTACCTCCGTGTAACCTTACTGTACCCATTGGAATAAAATCTCACTGAAGCATTGACAACTGGTGCCGGACCTGCTTTTCTTCTCAGCTACAATTTGTGATACTCTCACCAGGTAGAGAGCACAGTCGGCTCGGTAACCTAATTCCAATTGCCTTTCCAGTACATATCGAGTGCCAGTCACCTGCATCTCCCTTTGTCCTGTGCTGTAATGTGAATTTATACATTACCTGTCCTGTGTCGCGGTACCCGTCCATCTTCCGAAGCTCTTCTATTAGCCGCATACACGCTGCCGGCGCATAGCACAGCGGCGCGCGACGTCACACACGCACCAAGCCGGCAGGGTGTATGTGGCTAACTGAAGAGAGGCTGAAAACGAGTAGCCACCGCGACACAGGACAGGTAATGTATAACTGCACATTACAGCACATATACATTACATGCATACACACAAAGCGGTAAGGTAGCAGACATGGCGGGCTCGGACAATACCGGATCAATTTCAGCATGAAATTGGCCTGTGGTGTGTGGGCAGCCAACAGACCTCTCTCTAATCACATTCAATTAGAGATAGATTTGTCTCTTGGTCGAATCTGCCCATCATCGCTAGATGTATGGCTACCTGTTCTCTCTGACACTGCAGTTGTCCTTGGTAGGTTTTGGGGCTTCACATCAATAAATAGACTGCTTGGGGTTCAATGTAACACTCTCACTGGGGCCCCAAGTTCCACCACTGGGTGGACATTATCAGGGCCGCCATCAGAAATTTTTGGGCCCCATACAGAGCAAACCTATTGCTCCCTCCCGTGTACCCCACATAGCAAATCACAATCTTTGAAGGCCTGAACACTTATGTCTGTGTGACCGCATTTCACATGCTCCCATGGCTGGGAGCGTTCTGCATATGCTCAGTTCATTCAGCTATTGAAGCATGATGGAAGAGCCATGCGGCCCAGAACAGTGCAAGCGCTGTAGACTACAGGGGGCTAGAAGGAGCCCCAGGTAAGTAAAAAATCCTTTTCTCCCATTCGTCTCAGATTTACTTTAACCACTTCACCACTGAGGGGTTTTACCCCCTGAGCACCAGAGCAATTTTCACCTTTCAGCGCTCCTTCCATTCATTCGTCTATAACTTTATCATTACTTATCGCAATGAAATGAACTATATCTTGTTTTTTCCGCCACCAATTAGGCTTTCTTTAGATGGGACATTATGCCAAGAATAATTTTTTTCTAAATGTGTTTTAATGGGAAAATAGGAAAAATGTGGGGAAGAAAATAATTATTTTTCAGTTTTCGGCCATTATAGTTTTTAAATAATGCATGCTACTGTAATTAAAACCCATGAAACGTATTTGCCCTTTTGTCCCGGTTGTAAAACCATTTAAATTATGTCCCTATCACAATGTTTGGCGCCAATATTTTATTTGGAAATAAAGGTGCATTTTTTTCATTTTTGCGTCCATCCCTAATTACAAGCCCATAGTTTATAAAGTAACAGTGTTATACCCTCTTGACATAAATATTTAAAAAGTTCAGTCCCTAAGGTAACTATTTATGTATTTTTTTTAATTGTACATTTTTTAATTTTTTTTTAATTACAAAAAAAAAAAAAATGGGGAGTGTGGGAGGTAATGAGTTAATTTTATATGTAAAAGTCATTTATTTGTATGTGAAAAATGTGTAGGGTGTAGTTTACTATTTGGCCACAAGATGGCCACATTAACTTTTTGTTTTAATGCGACCTCCAAGCTTCCTTCCGGAAGCTTGGAGGAAGTATAAGGAGGCTGGACACGTGAGTTTTTTCTCACAATGATCGCGCTGCCCATAGGAGAGCAGCTGATCATTGCGGGGCTTAGATCAACGAACGGGAATGGATTTTCCCGTTCATTGATCTCTGGGCGAGCGGGCGGCGGCGTGTTTACTAGCGGCGGGCGGCGTGTTTACGAGCGGGAGCGCGGGCAGCGTCGGGAACGCGGAAAGTACATGTTTCTCCGTCCCTGGTTGTTAAAGGATGGAAAAAGGGGCGGAGAAATACGTACGCGCGGGGGTAAAGTGGTTAATGACTTTCACCTCCTGGACATGGTAGCTATGTCCAGGAGGCTACGTGCACTCGTGCTCACTCACTCCCATCCACGGATTGTTAGCCCAGGAATCAGTAAATCGGGCCATGGTGCCCCGATCACTGATTCCTCTCCCCCGCAGAAAAAGCCACAACTTCTCTCGGAAGCCTTGCTTTTTCTGCCTCCCATGTACCCCTACGTCCCTCTAAGCGTACATGTTACGCTTAGAGTGACGTCATGTAAACAAACCTAAGGTTGCCATCTTGTGGCCAAAAAGTAAAACTACATCTACATAAAAAATAAATAAATAAATAAACATATATTTACATTAAAGTGAAGGTTCACGGTACTAAAAAAAATAAACTGCACTCACCTGGGGCTTCTTCCAGCTCCTGGCAGTCGATCGGTGCCCTCGGCGAAGCTCCTCTCCCTCCGGGCGTCCAGCGGTGAAGAAGCCGACCTCGCCAGGTCGGCTACCAGGTCGGCTTCCGTGCGCTCCACGGCGGGGGGCCACGTGGTGTAGAGACGTCATCGGGTCTCTACTGCGCAGGTGCAGAACTACTGCGCCTGCGCAGTTGAGACCCGATGACGTCACGTACATCACGTGACCCCCGCCGTGGAACGCACATGACGCCGACCCGGAAGCCGACTTGGCAAGGTTGGCTTCTTCAGCGCTGAACGCACGGAGGGAGAGGAACTTTGCCGAGTGCACCGATCGACTGCCAGGAGCTGGAAGAAGCCCCAGGTGAGTGCAGTTTTTTGTTTGTTTTTTTAGATGCGTGGATTTTCCCTTTAAAAAAAATTACTATTTACATCCCACCCTCCCAAAAATACGCAAATAAAATGTTTAATAATTAAAAAAAACAAAAACATTACAATAAAAAAAACACATAAATATTTACCTAAGGGTCTAAACTTTTTAAATATCTATGAAAAGATGAAATATTTCTATTTTTTTATTATAAGTTTGTAAATAGTGATGGATGCAAAAATAAAAAAATGCACTTTTATTTCCAAATAAAATATGTCGCCATACATTGTGAAAGGGACATAATTTAAATGGTGTAATAACCGGGACAAATTGGCAAATACAATACGTGGGTTTTAATTATGGAGGCATGTATTATTTTAAAACTATAATGGCCGAAAACAGAGAAATAATGATTTTTTTTCCATTTTTTTCTTATTCTTACTGTTAAAATGCATTTACAGTAAGGTAGCTCTTAGCAAAATGTACCACCTAAAGAAAGCCTAATTGGTGGTGGAAAAAACAAGATGTAGATCAGTTCATCATGATAAGTAGTGATAAAGTTATAGGCTAATGAATGGGAGGTGAACATTGCTCGGATGCATAAAGTGAAAAAGGGCTGAAGTGGTTAATCACTAACTGACTAAGGTAACTCCTGAATGAGCCTTCTGGCACCTCTCGTCTCATTTATGGGCAGCCCATGTGTGGCACTGTTTATCGGACCCCAGATTCACTAGGGCCCCATACCCCAGTCCCCCCTGTGATGCCCTGAAGGCGGAGATTATTCTTAAACCCCATACATTAAAACCTGGACCATGTGGGCCTAGTTTACGAACTTTATAGATTTCCATTTTTTTACGTTTCTTAACAATTTTCTTTTGGTTTCTTTTTTTCTTTCTTTTCTTTCCGGATAGCTATTTCTTTATGCTTCCGGACAGGCAGACTTGCTGAGCTTCTGTGCAATCGGCAAGAAAAGGGAGGAGCTTTGCCAAGGCTGTGCTACAGAAGCAGCAGGTCCTCGGGTCGATAACTGTAGCCATGCTGTAGCTGACATTGGGCTATCTGAACAATCACATGACTTTCTGTAAAAATTCTTTGGCAGGTGAGACGTTTTCAAGTATAATTTTTTATTAATGTGTATTTTGTGGTCTGGGGTAGAGTTATGCTTTAACTGCATCATTTCAGAAAATAAAAAAAAGATAAAAATAATAAATTATTTGTTGACCATTTCCATTTATCACATTAATGTAGTTTTGGCCTCTCTTTTGGCCAAACTTTTAATGATAGTTAAAAAAACACATGTATTTAGATATCAAATGCAAATCCCAGGCCGGCCTGCTTGTTTCATGTCTGCAGAATCTCAAAATCAGCAAAGCCTGTTGTCGAGTTCAGACGCAGTCCATGTTCATTTGATTAATTTTTTTGGATCTAATTTTCATACCCCACTTCCGTCCCCTCCGGCCCCGCATTTTGTTTTCCCTTTAGAGAGAGGTGCTGATGATGGAGTTTTCATCCGACCACCCATTAAACTTATTTACTTAGTATGGACCGGACACGAGGGCAGTCTACGAAGACGGGCCTTCACCCACGCTTCCGGAACCACCACATGCGATACGATGATGTAATGCAACCTTCTAACTCTGTTTTATTTGTTGAACTATCAGTCTTCAGTATTAAATTAACCTTAGTTCATACCCATTAGCACAAAAAAATATTTGAGGAAAAAGAAATGTCCTTGCCACACTTCTGATAGTTGCACAGCGGTCAAAAATGAAAGAGGATGTCCTTGATTCTAGAAAATCCTTCCCCAACGCCCAACCCTTTTCTGTATTAGGTTAGCTTTAAAAAATTGAAAAAAAAACAAAAACTTGCGGATACCTTAAAATCTTTTTTTAAAGGGGCACTATGACGAAGAATTTTAAAATTTAAAATATGTGCAGACATAAACAAATAAGAAGCATGTTTTTTCCAGAGTAAAATGAGCCATAAATTACTTTCCTCCTATGTTACTGTCACTTACAGTAGGTAGTAGAAATCTAACAGAAGCGACAGGTTTTGGACTAGTCCCATCACTTCATGGGGGGATTCTCATGGAATTATTTATTTTCAAAAGTACTTAGTGAATGGCAGTTGCTCTGTCCAACTGCCAAAAATCTGTGTAGCGAGCAGGGAAGCTGGCCAGCATCATTGTTTAAATCCTATTTAGGGAATATTGTTATAAAGAATAAAAGCCTTCCTGAGAACCCCCTATGAAGAGATGGACTAGTCCAAAACCTGTCGCTTCTGTCAGATTTCTACTACCTACTGTAAGTGACAGCAACATAGGAGAAAAGTAATTTATGGCTCATTTTACTCTGGAAAAAACGTACTTCTTATTTGTCTATGTTTGCACATATTTTAAATTTTAAAATGTTTTGCTATAGTGCCCCTTTAATATTCCAATGACATCATCATTGTGCTCCTATTGCACTATCCTAGCAGCAGAGATATTGGGAGTGATTTATGCGTTCCTGGTGGACGCAGGATACTTGGGCTCCTTTCATGAAGCAGCTAAGATAAGTAGTGTAATAATTTAGATCTCAGATGTAATGTTTGGGCACTTTAAAGAGGAAATGTAGTGAAAATAACAATGAATAAAATTGATTATTTTTTACAATATTCATTTAGTTATTATTATTTAGTCAGTGTTTGCACATTGTAAAATCTTTCCTCGCCCTCATTTACATTGTGAAATTTATCACAGGCAGTGACAACTGTAGTTCTGCCAGGTGATCTCTATGGAATGTTCGTTACTGAGAGTTCTATGCACAGAGGGAAATACTGCTTGCTTGGCAATTGGAAAAAGCCGTTATTCCCTGAAACGAGGCTCACAGAAAGCAAACTGTCAGGACCATGGTCAAGACATCACATTATGGGAGGGGTTTAACGGCAATATCAACCGACACAGTCCCCCCCCCCCTCCCGGATGATCTATTCCCGAGAAGGTGAAGATTTCTCATGGGAAAGGGTATATCGGCTTCTGATTGGGATGAAGCTCAATCCTTGGTTACCGTCTCTGTTTAAGTAGTTAGATGTAAAAGAGACAGCATGAAAAATAATGTACAGTGAACTTTATTCCAGAATGAGAACGTTCAGGAACTTTGCCTTAGAATATATAATTAAGTAGGTATCCCTGGGAAAGTGACATTTTATTTGCAGGGAAGCTGTAGATCTCACCATATACATGTCAACACGTGCAAAAAAAGAAGCAGTAATGCCCTCTTCTGTCTAACGACATTTTCTTATCAAAATAATATTGTCCCCATAAGATTTTCTTGGCTATTTATTGCTATGGAAGTTATATTTGTGTCCTGCGTCTGAATGTAGCGGGAGAGACCTCTGGTCCGGTGTAGATGGTGAATTTGATAAATCTCTGTCTGGTGCTCAAGTCTTGGGCTCTCCCAGAATCCTTGTCAGACGTGGACAAGATTCCCAGAGTTTCGCAGACGCTACAATCCATATTTCATTGTTATTCCTACTTCAAGGAAAACGCCAGACATTCGTAAAACATAGTCCTAAATATACATTGAAAGGTTATCCACCCATATCTTCTTTCTGTTTGTCTTTGTACAAAATAGACGTCCATAAAGCTTGGGTTCTGTAACAGGTATCTCAGCTTTGTCTGGCCTCTGTGGATTTAAGACACCAGCCTTGTAGAGCATACAGGGTTTGAATAACTGTCACCTGAAGCGGTCATTAGTGATCATATCGAGCAACGACTTAGAGCTGTACAATCCACTTATTCCTCTACAGGCAGCTGAACTGCTCATTTGTCGGGCAGTTTAGCATCCCGGCTGTAGGCCACAAGCGCCATTCGGCTGCAATTGCATGCAACTTAATAACAGGGTTTGGTAACTTCATCAATTCATTTGAGCTGTTCCAAAAAATGTGTGAGGATCTTGGTCTTTGAGGACGGGAATTTGGCATCCCTACTTTTGATGGTTGTCAGAGCCTTGGCTGATTCCATTGTTCTTTACCCTGATCCCTATTGCTCCATCAGCCCAGGGCCGGTTCTACACTATTTGCCACCTGAAGCCAATTTTTTTCTTGCTGCCTTCCACCCCCTGGCAGGTCTTAGAAGGGGTGACACCCGCCCAGCAGCAGTGGGGCTGACATAATTCCTCCCTCTCCATTGGCCCTCCCTCCTGTGTCCCCTTGCAAAGCTACCGCAGCGGTGTGTTTTTGTAAATCTCTCACCTGTCCATGCTTTTCGGCAGCCGACTTTTCTCTACTTCCTGTTTCCCTGCATGACGCAAAAGGAAACAGGAAGTAGAGAGGAGCTGGCTACCGAGAAGCTTAGGTATGTATTTGGTTGTTGTTGGCTTTGCCCACTTTTTCCAACTTTGACACAAAGTCACTCAATTACTAAGTTTGTGATATTTGGGGTCCTTTGAATCAATAATGTGAGAATGGAAGTACTGTATATTCTGGTGTATAAGACTACTTTTTAACCCTTAAAAATCTTCTGAAAAGTCGGGGGTCGTCTTATACGCCGGGTGTCATTGATGCCGGGTGGTACGCGATGCGCCTACACTGATGTTTACGCGATGCTCATATGCGCATACGCAACATGCTGATGTTTAATTTCCGGGTGCTGGAGATTCTGCAGTCGCTGCATATGCTGGGGAGAGCTCACCGCTCACATAGTAAGGTCTGGGACGCCCAGGGTATGGAAGAGAGAGATTGCACTGTGCCCATAAAACACGCCTCTTCCACTCGTCCTGTCACTGCCTCTCAGAACTCGCTGCTGAGGACTGTAGTGAAGCAGCGCAGGCACACATGTGCCAGATCTGAGAAGCAAAGAAGGAGGTAAATAGGATACAAGGGCGGGGCCAGAAGGGTGAAAGAGGCGTGTTTTATGGGCACAGCATGATCTATTCTTCCATACCGCTCTGATAAACAGGGAGAGCTGACCAGTCCGCTTAGGGAGAGTTGACCAATCCAACCAGTCAATCCGCTGTGTACTGTTATACACTGGGTACCACATACAGTACAGCACCAGTATCTGATCATACATAGCACCAGTATATGATGTCTTTTTTTTATTTTTATTTGGTGTGTGTTGGAAGAGGGGTAGTCTTATACAGCAAGTATATCCCAAACTCTATATTTTAACTAGGAAAGTTGGGGAGTCGTCTTATACGCCCAGTCGTCTTATACGCCGGAATATACGGATAGTTAAAATTTTCCTATTGAAATCAATCAAACAAATCTGATTGGCAGTTTGTGCCTCTGCCTCCTTTTCTGATTTTAAACTCCAGTCACCCAATGACCGACTGTACCAAGGTGTGAGGCCTTTGGCATTAACCATTTGAAGAACGATAGCAATTTAAATATTCTTTTGAAAATCAATAGGTGAAATTTGATTGGCTGTTGTAGGCTCCTATCACTTTCCTGAATATTAATCCCAGTCACCAAGTTACCAGCTGTGGCATGTTTGAGAACCCTACCATTAACAATGTAAGAATGCCTGCAGTTTACATTTGCCCATGTAAAGTCATACCTCCCAACTTTTTGAGATAAGAAAGAGGGACACTTTAAGATACGCCCCTTCCACACCTCCAACCACACCCTCACCCCACCCTTCACCATGCATATCACAAAGAATTCAGAAGCAAAAGATGTTATTTTATTATTCAAACCACACTGGTCCTTTCTATGATCATTATTTTTTCTTAATTTTAACATTTGATAATAGGAAATATATTACGGGAATAAAGTTTAAAGTCAAAATACATTTTTAGTAGAAAAATACATATATTAATACAGATCTGTACATCAGTCTTAAAGGATGGACAAATAAGGAAAAAAGGACAGTGGGATTTGGTTCCCAAAGAAGGACTGTTCTTCTGAAAGAGGGACAGTTGGGAGCTATTGTAAAGTGAATGGCTGAAATTTGACTGGCTTTTTGATGCTCCGTCCACTTTACATGACTTTTCAACTTGGGTCACCAGGTGACCAATTTTGGCAAGTTTGGGGACTCTGGCTTTATTACTGTGAGAATGGCAGCCTTTTACATTTCCCCAGGCTCAGATTTACATCACAGGAGCCTATAAGCACAGATGTCCTAGCACCCTAGACTTCACCCTCCATCAACCTACAAACCCCCGCCTAATCGCACCTCCCTTTCTCCCTTGCCTAGCATAGGCAGCTACATGTGCCATCTAGTATTAGGTAGACCAGAGGCACCCTCAGTATTAGGTAGCTAGAGGTAATCCAAAGCATTAGGTAGCAGAAGGTAGATCTCATCTCTGGAATGCTGAGAGTCATGTGAGTAGCCTCTCATTTACACTTCGCTTGGGACTCTGCATTGCATAGGGAAGGAGGGAGAGAGGCACTTGGGGAGGGGAGAGAGCTGCCTTTCCATCATTAGGTGCCTGTAGGCTCGTGCCTACAGTGATTTATGGTAAATCCAGCTCTGCATTATCCTTATTGACTTGAAAGGTTCTGCCCAGGTGGGAAGGTAGTGAGATCCCCACAACATATCCTCCCAAGTAGTAAGGGATCTGCCAACCAGGTTTCGTTGAAGGTGGCACATACACATACATACATACATACATACATACATACATACATACATACATACATACAGTACACACATCCAATTTTATATAAATAGATTTAATTTTCCCTACAGTTGCTCTTGTAAGTATATACATCTGTCTATTGTTTTGCATTCGTGGAGAAAGCCAAATATCGTAGATGGTAAGTGCCCGGGGGGAGATCTTTAGATGTAAGACGTTGCTTATAGTATACGTATACTGTACAAGGTGTGCTGCAGATGAGATCCTGACAGGCCTACATCTCCTGGGTCCATCAGCAGAGGAGAGGCTCATTTCAGAGGTGGACTGAACATGCTGCTGATAACTCTGGCTGTTCTCTGACTCTCCCCTCAATCGCACCGGACGTACGGACATCTTGGCAATGGGGAAAGCCTTTGTTATTTTATATGAAATTACATTTCTCTCTTCCACCTCAGCTCATAACCCGGTTTTGTGTTACAACGAAATTCCCCCATTGTGCAAGTTTTGAGGCATAAAAGTGACTTAATCAAAATCTATCACATTTCATATTAGTTAATACAGTTTATATCTCAATACATTTTCACATTAAAGCTTTTTATTGCTGCTAGATTGTCTGTCTCTGTGGCGGGATCGGCTGCTCTGCCTTTACGACTGGGTTGGAGGACAGTCTGAAGAAACAGGTTATTCAGGTGCTGGCCATTTTAGGTGGGTTTGGAGGAGGCAATCACAGAAATGATGACTTCTGATAGGTAAGTATTGCTAGTTAGTGTAGCAGAACTCTTGGAGAACCATGTGACCAGGTTGATCAGGTGATCAGTTTGTGAGGCTTTGATTTGCTGGTCGTGATCATGTGCTAAAGCAGGAAGTGATCTTAGCAAGTCGGAGGCTCAAGGTGGACACAGACGACACAATTTTTTTAAATTTCTTTTCAACTCAAAGATTTGACTAACATTTAAAAAATCTGATAATTTTTTTCCCAGTTAGGAAAAAAAATGATTGAAAGCTCTGAGAAAATTGCTTGGGTGTATGTATTAAGAAATTGACCATCTTGATTGGCCAGTTTTACCAATTCCATGTAGTAGCTTACATACACAATCTGTATTCAAATTCTGTGGCCCACATACTGCATGGGGGTGGTAAAATGGGTCAATAATTGGGCAATCAAAAATGGATGTGTGTATGCACCTTAAGGAATCACTGACAGCTAGAGATGTCGCGAACATAGAATTTTCCATTCGCGAGCTGCGAACGCGATCTTCTGCAAATGTTCGCCAACATGCGAAACGCCATAGACTTCAATGGGCAGGTGAGTTTTAAAACCTACAAAGACTGTTGGAAAAGTTGCTTCAAGAGGTCTAACACCTGGACTGTGGCATGCCAGAGGGGGATCCATGGCAAAAGTCCCACCAAAAATTACAGAGTTGGCGCAAAGTCGGATTTTAATCCCTAAAGGGCAGAAATCACATTAAGAACAGCTCTGGGTGTCAGTGGGCTGTGGAGTGTCTCACACACACACACACACACACACACACAAAAACCACAGGAGACCGATGTGCTAGCCCTCAAAATGGCTGTTTGGGGTGCTTTCACAGCAAGTGAGGAACAAGAACACAGACCTAGGTAATGCTTTCCCTACCTATCTGCAGCAAGTCTGTCCCTGCTCACACCAACAGTCAGCAGCCAGCAGAGAATAAATCCAATATGGCCACCGAAACTGCTTTTTGATAGGGGGGGGGGGGGGGGTCCAGGAGGGGGGGTGTTAGTAAAAAAGGGCGCACAGGGATAGTGGACAAAAAGGGCGCCACCATAGACTGCAATGCAAAATATCGGCTATTCTGTGCCCGACAGGAAAAAAGGGCGCCCGAGAAATAGCGGTTACAGGGATCGTGTTAACAAAAGTTTGCGTTTACAGAATAAGGTTTATAACAAATATCGTTTACAAGTTCGTTTTGAGTTTGTGTTATACTTATTTTTTCGTTTTTAAATTTCGCTTATATCAGTTTTTACTTATTTTTTTAGTTTAAAAATTTCGCTTACAAAAGTATAACAACTAAATTTTAGTTTTCACTTCTTTGATCATTTAAAAATTTGTTTTTATATGTATAATGCGTAAATACCGTTTTCAACCATATTGTATTGGAAATACATCGCTTTTGGTATTAACTTTGTTTTTACACTTATAATGCATTGATTATAGTTACTAAAATATCGCTTTTAATATTACTGTTATTTTAAGATTTCTAATGCATACGTGATTGCAAGGCTATCTATTGTATTGTACATATTTGTATATACTTTTCTCTATTTATAATATTAATGTATACGTGATTTTAAGGCTATTTTAAGGATATTTGTTCTATTACAAATATATAAATTATTCTATTCATGTTATTTGTAGAGAAGTATTTTAAGGATTAAATATATTATTGCTCATATGTGTTTAGGGTGTTTGTGCGGTGGGGATGGTTAGGTTTAGGCATTACCAGGGGGGTCTAGGGCAGTGTTCCCCAACCCTGTCCTCAGGGCCCAACAACAGTGCATGTTTTGTGGAAATCCACAGAGGTAGCTGATCAGCTCTGCTGGGACACTACTTACCTCACCTGAGCATGTTTGTGGTTTCCTGCAAAACATGTACTGTTGGTGGGCCTTGAGGACAGGGTTGGGGAGCTCTGGTCTAGGGGTTAGGGATAGGTACAGGGAGGGTTAGGTATAGTTACAGTATAATATACGCAACCAGGGGGTGGTTAAGGTTAGGCACCACCAGGGGGGTGGATAGGGTTAGGCACCACCAGGGGGGTCTATGGGTTAGGTACAGGGAGGGTATAGTTACAGTGCAATATAGACCACCAGGGGGATGGTTAGGGTTAGACATCATCAGGGGAGATATAGGGTTAGGCACCACTAGGGGGGTGCTTAGGTGTAGGCACCACCAGGGGGTGGTTAGGTTTAGTCACCACCGGGGGGTGGTTAAGGTTAGGCACCACCAGGGGGTCTTAGGGTTAGGCACCACCAGTGGGGTGATTAGGGTTAGGCACCACCAGGGGGGTCTTAGGGTTAGGCACCACCAGGGGGGTGGTTAGGGTTAGGCACCACCAGGGGGGTGGTTAGGGTTAGGCACCACCAGGGGGGTGGTTAGGGTTAGGCACCACCAGGGGGGTGGTTAGGGTTAGGCACCACCAGGGGGGTCTTAGGGTTAGGCACCACCAGGGGGGTCTTAGGGTTAGGCACCACCAGGGGGTCTAGAGGTTAGGGATAGGTACAGGGAGGGCTCTGTGTGAGAATAAGGTTAGGTATAGTTACAGCACAATATATGTAATATATACAATTTATTAAATGATGTAGATTTAAACAACGAGGGGGTCTAGGGGTTAGGGATAGGGAGAGATCTGTGTGAGCCTACAGTTAGGTATAATTACAGTAAAATATTTGTAAAACCTACCATTGCATTGCTATGCTTAATACAAGTGTAAATATCGTTTTTGTTATAGACGCTATTTGACGTTTCTTTTCAAAATTCGTTTGTTGTTATAGACGGTATTTTGCCATTTCATTTCCGTTTATTTCACCTATTTAGCACTAAATTTTCATTTACAACCCCTTAAAAGAAAAATATGGTTTTGCATTAAAACTTAAAATTTCGGCTATACCCCGCGCCCTTTTTTCCAGGCGCCCTTTTTTGATACACGCAGGAGGGGGTGCTAGCTGATAGGCTGCCATGTGTCTGCTGATTGTGAGGTAAGGGTTCAAAGTTTAGCTCAATGGTGATGTATAGGGGGCGGGTGGAACATGCCAAATGTTTGCTGTTCGCCGCAAATGCGTACAGCGGAAGTTTTCGCAGAATACTGTCCGTCGGCGAACAGTTCAGGCCATCTCTCCTAACAGCAATGGAACAAGAAAACTCTGTGAACATTAGTTACCATTAACATAAAGAAAGCTGCATTTAGAGTTTGACTAATCCTTTCCTAATTGAAGTATCGAGTATCCAGAAGCTGAGATTACCTGCCTGAGAAGTTCTCTTAATTAACTATCAATGGCTGTTAATCCTATTTACCCCATAAACGGCCATCCCCATGGAGAGCGGGACTTCCCGCTGCTCTGTCGTTTCCAGTGGTCCTCCTGATTCCCAAACATAATTGTACCACTGCTGGGAAGCCTGGGCCGGTAGGTAGAGCAGAGATTCATGTGGATGGTCCTTAGTTGCATGAGGAGAATGGCTGCAGCAATCAACCTCTGCAAGGGGTAAAATACCAATTACCCGAAGGGTCCAATTGAAACTTCTCACCCTATCATCCAAATCTCTACATAAGTTGTGACCTTCATACATTTCCGCATTAATCCCAAGATACCATGCCACTCAGATCTCGGGTCCCAGGAGACCTTCTTGTCCTCTAACTTGGTTACCACTTCTCACTCCAGCATCCAGGACTCCTCATTAGCATCACCTCTCCTTTAGAACCCTCTCCCACAGCTAGTCCATCATGCTCCAAGCATAGAAACCTTCAAACTTACCATCAAAACACACCTTTTCAGACAAGCCTACAATTTGCAATATTTGCTAACCCCTGTGCCTCCCCCAGCTAGCAGGGGAAAGGACCTCAGCTTATCGTTTTTTATTCGGCTGTAATTTATCATATGAACATGTACCAGTATTGGTGATGCCTCACACCACACCTCAACTATGGCGTCAATTCATCAACCCTGTTCAATAAACAAAAAACAAGTCACAAAAATTCCGCATTCAGTATTTTAGACTTTTGTGCGCTAATTCATCAATATTTTCACAGGTATGATAGACGTTCGGTAATTTCCCCGAAGCCCAGTTGTCGAAAACAGCAGAAGAGACTGAGTTATCTGTGTTGTTACATCTGGTCTCCGTGCAGAGACAGCATTACAATAGTAAGAGGCATCCTGACATTCCTTTAGATGTATAGTACATGTTTTGTTATACTAACTCGGCTCGCTCTGAATCTGTCTATTAGTTTCCATTAGTCTTCCTGAACATTTTATTTCTTTGCCACAGCTTAGATACACTTCCAAGAAACTTTAAACATGCCCTGTTTAGGTGATTTCCCCACTAGCTCCTCCACATCTTCAAACGGGAACCAAAGAGGTTAAACTGCTGAAGGGAGGCAGAGGAAGCATCTTTTGTTCCATCTCTATCTGCTTGCTGCCTGGGGGGTAGGAAAGCAGGACCGGCCGGAGAAGGCTTCGGATAAAATCAAAATCACTTGCAGGAGACAGAGGCTTTTTCTATTGGCTTTGGCTCCTGGCAGTCATAGGTAATCCTCTCTACTTCTGTGAGTTTTGTGAGTCCCGCAATGATTCTGCACTGATTTCAAAAGAGAAGAACTGCAGGTAATCATCCAGGGCTTTACCGCATGCTGTAACCTTGATGAATTGACATTTACTGACATTTGTTGAGGTGTTTACCGCACAAGATGTAATTTTCCTCACTGCTCGGTAATTCCAGCTTTCCATGCGGTAACAGCCTTGATGAATTGACATTTTCCTAAGCGCTAGGTAAAACCAGCTGTTTTCAGCATGCATGACCGAATGCAGTTATGCTTGGTAAATTGACGCCTATGTATTTGTACTTATATTTCTTGATGTCCGAATTATGCAGAATTTTAAACCTCTCATGTATCTATGCTCCCTACTACAATATTTGGTTGTACTGTGTACAGAATGAAGATGTTAGCGTTATATTACTAAAATATAATGACATTTTAGGCCAATTACAACACTTGAAAATACTCTGAAGTATTGGACCAATAGATAGAGACGTGTACCACGGAAATCAGAACACCACGAAAAATGTAATCCAAACACAAGAGTCATAAATTTCAGAGTCTAAAAATTCTGTGGTATTATAATTTCCACTGTATGCTTCTGTCTTGTAATTGATGTCGGTAATGCAGATTTTTATGGAACTCTGATTTCTGCACTCCGATTTCAGATTACCGCTGTGGAAAGCTGATTTCTGATCAGAAATTTGGGAAAAATATGGATAGGTTCTCTTTCATTTCACTTGGAGTACACTCGGGAGGTTTTCTGACTCTATAACAGCATTTGATCATATCTTCTAACAGAGATAAAGACCCTCTAATTATGTTGCTTGTACTAATCATCGTTACCTCATCTTTGATTGCAGCGGTTATTGTGGTCAGATGTTGGGGGGAGCGAGGTCAGTGGAACTGCTGCTTTTAAGACTGTTTGTGTTTCCAAGAGTGAGATGTTCTGAGGAACATGTCATTATATATCTGCCGGAGGTTAGCGGGGCAACGCTCTGCAGCGCTCTCTGGAGAGGTGTCTGAGCCGATAATCTGCAAATCATTAGCAGCGAAAGGAGAAAAAGGGCTCAAAAGAGAATCAGTGATTGTGGATTTTACAACTTAATAGGCCATTGCGCTCAGTTCCTGTATGGAAAAAATATCTAATGGTTCCCGAGAGAGGCGTCTAAAAATACGACCTTACATGGCATCCTTCACACACACACAGGGACGAGTTTATGGAGCAGAGCATGGACTTTTTTTCTCCTCGACCCCTTCATGACTTGGGCACTTTGAGCTTTGCGGCTGGGATAATTTTCATCATAAGGCTTGGGAGGGTTTTTTTCATTAGCGCTCATTGTTTTATGGATCTTATGTATTTTTGCAGAACGTGCCACAATGCGCCTCTCGGTGCTCTTTGAAATGTTCTGGGCAAAACAAGCGAACAGGCTGTGGAGAAAGTTCATTTAAGGCACGACACCAGAAGAAAGAAATTCATTTTTGGTTTTAAAGGACCACTATCATGAACAATTGTAACATTTGAAATACATGTAAACACATACAAATGAGAAGTACGTTTCTTCCAGAGTAAAATGAGCTATAAATTACTTTTCTATCATGTTGCCGTCACTTACAGTAGGTAGTAGAAATCTGACAATAGAGGCACCTCTAGCCATTTTGTCACTCCAGGTGAAAAAATCTGTGGCGCCCACTCCCCGTGTGGTGCCCCCTGATGAAAATAATCGTAATGTCGCAATGTTTCACCATAAAATAAAATAATCGTAATGCTGCAATCTTTCACCATAAAATAATTGTAACGCAGCAAAGTTTCACCATAAAATAATTGTAATGCAGCAATGTTTCACCTAAAATAATCGTAATGCGGCAATCATTCACCAGAAAATAATCAGAACACAGCAATGTTTCACCAAAAAATAAAATCGTAATGAGGCAATGTTTCACCATAAAATAATCGTAATGTGGCAATCTTTCACCATAAAATAATCGTAACGCAGAATGTTTCACCATAAAATAATCGTAATGCGGCAATCTTTCCTCAGAAAATAATCATAACACAGCAATGTTTCACCATAAAATAATCGTAATGCGGCAATCTTTCCCCAGAAAATAATCATAACACAGCAATGTTTCACCATAAAATAATCGTAATGCAGCAATCTTTCACCAGAAAATAATCATAACACAGCAATGATTCACCATAAAATAACAAAATGCGGCAATCTTGCACCAGAAAATAATCGTAATGTGGGCAGCGTTTCACCATAAAATAATCTAAAATGGCCAGCGTTTCACCATAAAATAATCATACTGCAGCAATGTTTCACTACAAAATAATCCTAATGTGAGCAAAAAAAACGAATGTTCACCTATAAAAAGAAAAGCATTCACTCACCTGCAGAAGACTCCTCTCCCTAAGCGCAGCTTCCCCGATGATTTTCAAGCAGCCAGCCTGCAAAAGTCCGGAGCTGACAGGCAGAGCAGGTCTACAGGAAGATGGCACCTGTACTGCAGACACATATAGTCTCCAGTGCAGGGCTTCGGGTGCCAACTTCCCGTAGCCATGCTCTGCCTGTTGGAAGACTATGCAGGTTGGAGCGGTAAGCTGCAGGGATGAACTGGCGCGTCATCTATTAGACGCTGCGGCCAGTTCACAATGGGGGTCCCACAGTCTGGCAGGGGAAGGTGTGTTCCCCGAGGCCCCCCACAGAATCTTCGGCAGAGTAGTGTCTCGCCTGTCCTGACGGCCAGGCGCACTGCTCCTCTGTCCAACCATGCTCCCTGTCTTCATCCACCACGGTTGCATCTTCTCTGTGACCCACAGCATGTTATTATGTAGTAACAATGGATAGATCATGGAGGAGAGGTGCCCCCGTGAAGATGAACCCGAGAGTGCACGGAGAAACAAACTGACAGCGGAGTGCGCCCGCAAGGACAGGTGAGACAATATTCTGCCTAAGAATTGAGTGGTGACCTTGAGGGCCCGGCATCAGGTTACCTATACTGAGGGAGAATCTGGCTGCCCATAATGGGGGGGGGGGGTGGCTACCTATACTGGGAAGGGGGGCATCAGGCTATATATACTTGGGGGAAGATAGCTACCAATGGCTGAATCTGGTTACCTACACTGGGGGACGTTGTTACCTTTACTGGGGGGGGGAGGGGGGGAGGGGGCAGTGCACTTCAGAATCTCCCCCTTTGGTGCTGGAAAACCCTGGCCCAGCCTGGCTCCCACCACTATATAAAGTTTCTCTGTAGGCTTCGATGTGGCAATGGACTAGGTAAATGTTCTTTGTTGTAGTCGGTCTGTCCAGGGAGGGGGACATACGGAGCACTGGCTGCACTACTGTATTTGTCAGGGGGGGGGGGTTAGCAAAGTGTGAGTAACACACTTGCCTTAGCACTTGTTGGGGTGGAAGGGAGACACACTTGCTGCACTACTTTGTTGCCTAGAAAGGGGGGGGGGCGAGTTGGAGTAACATCCACTTGTTGTCAGACTACCTGTTTGACTGGGAGTAGGGTGGGGTGGGGTGGGGAGGAACACGGTTGCCACACTACTTTGATAGAGGAGGCGGGAATTGGGTGCAAGATATACATTACTTTCTTGTTTGTTTTGGGGCGTCAGTACTCATTAAAGAGAACCAGAGATGAAGCACCCTCATGTATTTTACCATATATATCAGTGGGAACATTAGAGAAAACATCTACCCTGCTCTCTGTTTCATTCTTCAATGTTCATAACTGCTTGTTATCATCCCTGATAAAATCCCCGACTGAGCATTCAGTCTGGCTTTGCTCAGGAATATTTATAGCCCAGTCTGTGTTCTTTCATGTCTTTTCAAGCCCAAGCCTGCCCCCTGCTGGCTCTGCTCAGGAATCATTATAGCTGAGTCATTATAGCAAAGCCATACTGAATGCTCAGTCAGGGATTTTATCAGGTCTGATTAGAAGCAAGCTGTGCAGTGCAGAATGAAACAGAGAGCAGGGTAGGTGTTTTCTCTAATGTTCCCACAGACCTATATAGTAAAATACATGAGGGTGCTTCATCTCTGGTTCACTTTAAGGGGGATGGGCAGCACAATCCTCAAATCCGGCCCAGTCTGAGACACTTTACAAAACGGGCCATTATTAACCAGGGGCGTAACTACAAATCATAGCCCCCCCCCCCCCCCCACCAAAACTTTAATGGGCTCCCCAATGTTCCCACCCTTTCCCTCACCTACCTCTGATGACCCTCACAGTCTCGGGACCTTACAAAGGTCATACAACAAGTGGGCGTGTCCAGTTGCAGTGGCTGCTCCCCTGTAGTTATGCCCCTGTTATCAACCAGTGAATGACTAGTTTCACCAATCTGCTCAACTAGCAAGACAAACTTGCCTAGTTTCCCCAACCCTTCTATTCCACGATGCCAAATTTACACCCAATCGGTACGCAGGTTAGATACGTTATTAAATTCTACGTTTACCGATATGTAACCTTTTCCCATTTTTAATGGAAAATATTGACACAGGATTTCCAAGGCTCTTGGTTATCTTAAGAGCATTGGAAATAATTACCTTTAAATTGGTTTCAGACATTTCCCGGATTGGCCATTTGAAAACGCAATGTCTCCTCTATTTCAGATGGATACTTCAGTACAATCCTCTATTAGTTCAAGGATAATCCAAAACGCCATGAGATCTGGTGAAAGGCTGCTATTGGACGAGACACTTCCTGCAGCTGATAACCGGAGCGGATGTTGTAGATTCCTCTAAAATGCTCTCCCGGCTGCCAAACATGTGCTTTTGTTAATCTGCCTCCTCATCTTTCAAACTAATTATCCTTCCCATTATACTTCCAGGGACAATGTGCTTTCAGTTAATATTGAATTTCACTTCAATTTACTGTGATTAGATTGTCCCGTTCTTATTCCTAGATTGTCATTGGCAACCATCTATAGGGGCTTTATGGATACTTCCATGCAAAAGGATAAACATTTGATTGGCTGGCTAATGGCAGAGTTGCCCAGCTGATCACTACGGAATGCAGCTGTTGGTTCCAACATGAGTTAGGTGTGTGCACACGTACCATTGATGTTGTCCATCAGGATAGAGATTGATCCTGCAGGCGGCACTGTGGGGAACACATGCTGGGCAGATGCATCGCTATAGCTGAGTGAAGTGTACTGTTGCTATCAGGGGCGTTGCCAGCCCCAAAGATCCGTAGCACGTGCCACGGATCTATTCTTGGGTGCCCCAGATGTTCCCCAGGAAGAGTCAGGCAGCAGGTGGCAGTACTTACCTCCGGTTTCTTGATCTCCAAAGTCTGCAGACATCTTCTCTTCCGGGCTTCTCCTAGTGTCTGAGAATGAATCAGATCCTAGAGCTCCTAGCACCAGATTCTCAGATGCTAGGGGGAGAATTGCCAGCTACACAGGATGTCTCCAGACTTGGAGAGCGAATGGAGGAGATGAATAGTTCCACTCGCTGTGCTACTTTGCTGGGAATATGGGGAGGGGGGTGCGAACACACACAATGGTGTGTTCTTACTGCCCCCCCACGCTGTAGGCAAAACAATTTCCGGCAGGGCACCCAGTACTTGGCATGCCCCATAGAGGGACCACAGCACCCAGCATGGCACCCCAGCACCCAGCATGCGCCCATAGAGGCACCTCAGCTCTCAGCATGTCCCATTAAGGCCTCTATGGGGGCATGCTTGGAGCTGTTGTGTCATGCTGGGTGCTGTGGTGATTTTATGGGGGCATGCTGGGAATTTTGGTTCCTCAATGGGAGACCCATGGGAGCATGGGAAGGGGTCCACTAGAATGTCAGTGGGACGACGACAGCCACACAAGCCTCAGACCAGCCTGACAGTAGAAAGCCAGACCAGCGCTTTGTGAAGTCCACAACCAATTAGACAGTCTTTGCGGCGTTTAGGACGAGCATGTTATGCTTACACCAATTGCAGATTTTCTCAGTCTCACTGCGGTAAGCACATTCATCATCTCCGCTGATGAGGCCAAGGGTGGTGGTGTCATCCACAAATTTAATGACCTTAGCGCAGTCGGCAGTTGAGGGACAGCTGTTTGTATACAGGAAAAAAAAGGATCTGAGACAGTACACACCCTTGGGGGGCGCAAGTATTTGTGGTCCTCACTCGGAAGAGGCAGCTGCCAAATTTGACTCGTTACTATCCTATTTGTGAGAAAGTCCTTGATCAAGATCAACCAAAAAATAAGGTGCAACACTAGCCTACACCGTCACATATCTCCGTTGATCCAGAGGAGGGCGAAAAACCCTTACAAGGCTTGGGCCAATTAGTCCTAAAAGTTTTTTTAAAAATTCCTTCCCGAGTCCAGATGGCAATCAGATAAATTCCCTGGATCAAAATTGCCGGGAATCCTATATAATAAAACTGCAGGTGTCTGGCCCCTGTCGCCATAGTGGGCATGTGCAGGGCTGCGTGCCATTCATACACACAGGGGCCACAGGGGCTCTGGATGCAGCTGCACAGGCACAGTGCACAGCTAGCGCCCGCTAATGGAAGTGGCATAATGACTAATTATAGTCATGCATCTGAGCCCCTTGTGGCTAATTGTTGATGTGTGACGAAGAAAAGAGGGTAGGAGGATTGGCCATACCAAATGGGTAAATGATGACCCATGAATAAGCCCATCTTCTTTACTTACCCATGCCCCAGTATGCCACTCCCTCATGAGTAGAGATGATCAATGAGATGCAAATTGTTCCGATATTATGCAAATGTTTATGCAAATGTATGCAGTTTGAAATTGGACCTATTCTATTGAAACCCAGGTATAAATTGATTGGTCCATTTTCAAGCTGCACACATTTGCATAAAAATTTGCATCGGCTTGGAACAATTTGCATATCTGTGATCATCCCTACTCATAAGCCACCTATTGCCCCTCTTTCATCTCACACATGTGCCGCCCATCAGCCCTCCCCCTTTCCACAGAACAGCACACATTACTCCCCAATAGTTAAACTGCATACCTGTACGGTGCTCATGCCTTAAAGGGGAACTGAAGAGGTATATGGAGGCTGCCATATTTATTTCCTTTTAATCAATACCAGTTGCCTGGCAGCCCTGCTGGTCTATTTCTCTGCAGTAGTATCTGAATAACACCAGAAACAAGCATGCAGCTAGTCTTGTCAGATCTGACTTAAGGCTTCTTGCACACCAAGACGTTGCATTAGGTGGCACGTTAAGGTCGCATAACGTGCACCTAACACAACGTATGGTGCTGCAAGAGCCGACGGTAGAGTGAGCCGCGTTAGGCGGCTCGAGTCCTATAATGTCTCCCAGAGTGGCGCTGATTGGCCAGCGGGACCACGTGATGCGGAGCGAGACACTCCGCATCACGTGGTCCCGCCGGCCAATCAGCGTCCGCCAGTGCAGTGAATATTAAGTAGCCATGTGCGCGGCTACTGTAGCTGGCTCTCCCCGCCTCCTCTCCGCCCCCCACTGCGCATGTGCAAACAGTCTAACGCGGCTATAGCCGCTCCAACGCCGTAGCATGCTGCACTTTGCACAGAACGTGCAGCGTTACATGTAACGCAACGTGGGCTGTGTGAACAGCCCACTTGTGTTACATTGCTGTGCGTTGGGGGAGCGTTACAGGCGCACTAACGTGCGCCTGTAACGTCTTGGTGTGTAAGCAGCCTTAAAGTCTGAAACACCTGATCTGCTGCATGCTTGTTCAGGGGCTATGGCTAATCGTATTAGAGGCAGAGGATCAGCAGGGCTGCCAGGCAACTGGTATTGCTTAAAAGGAAATAAACATGGCAGCCTCCAAATACCTCTCTCTTCAGTTCCCCTTTAAACTGTCATACTAACCATCAATCAGTGATGTTTCAGGGTGACTAAGACTGAGTGTGTCTACCTATCTTTAACCTGTGCTCTGCTCTGTCCTATCAGCAGGCTGGGGGAGGGGCTTTGCCCATGATGTGTGTCTCAAGTGCCTGAAGAAAAACGGTTGGTCAGAGAGCTGCTTGTCCCGGAAGTGCTACGTTGCTTGCTGGGCTATCGGAGTCATGGGCGCGGCTGTACACTGTATCTATTTCATCTGCGTATCTAGCTGTCCGCCTAGGGGTTCCATTTTAAAATAAAAAATGTGAAGCAACAGCTTTATTTTTCATACCATAAAAGTTCAAAAGAGGTTATTTTTATTATTATTAGGAACTGCATAGCAATCCTGGACATTTGCATGGAAATAACCGATCTCCTCTAAAGTTTATATAAATAATCACCGGCGATAAGCCACGCAAACTCTTGTTTTTCAATGCTAGTGGACTGTAAAAAAAAAATCACATTTCATTCTCTGCCGCGAAGCCCAGAACTTTCACAACAATTAATGAGAAGCAGACTCCATCCCGATACTTTAAGAAACGTTCCCAGATCTTGCCAGAAAACTCTCCGGACACGTCGTGCTTTTATTTTCAGCTCCGCTTACTCTTTTAAGTTGGCTTCATTAATAATAAATGTTCAATTATTTATTAGCATCCTCTGTTCTCCGCTGTGACAATTCCACAGTTTCAGAAGCGTTTTGAGAGATTTTTCTCATTCCATTAAAGAGACTCTGTAACAAATTTTTCAGCCTTATTTCTTCTATCCTATAAGTTCCTATACCTGTTCTAATGTGGTCTGGATTACTGTAGCCTTTCCTAATTGCACTGTCTCTGTAATAAATCTTATCTCCCTTCCTCTGTCCTGTCTGTCGGGCTAAGGCTTGAATGTGTGGAATGTGCAGGGCTGCTTGTGATTGGATAGAAGTGATACACACCCTCTGCAGGCCCCCTGCACACTCTGTATGACTCACACACTCTGTTTATGTGAGCCTATCCCAAGCTGGTTAGTTTGTTTGTAAACACTGCCTAAAACTGTTAATTACAAGCCAGGATTGCAGCAGAGAGTGGCAGAAACAGCACAGAGGGGCACAGGAGAAAATAAGGAATAGAATGGTATGCTTTTTATTGTAAGAATATTAGAGTACAGGTTCTCTTTAAATTGAGACATCAAGCTGTAATGTCGCCATGGCACGGATGGCTCAGAGCGGGCGTTTTGATAAAACGTTATTTTCTTGTGTTTTTGAGACAGCGGTTAAAGGATACCCGAGGTGACATGTGACATGATGAAATAGACATGTGTATGTACAGTGCCTAGCACACATAACTAGGCGGTGTTCCTTTTTTTCTTTCTCTGCCTGAAAGAGTTAAACATCAGGTATGCAAGTGGCGGTTTCTGTCCGGGTCAGGACTGAGTCAGACGATAGTGTAACTCTCACCGATAAGGAATTACAGCCATGAAACACTTTCTTGGCAGAAAATGGCTTCTGAGAGCAGGAAAGAGATAAAAAGGGCCAATAGTTCATAGATTTTAGCTCTGGCATACTTCAGTGAATGTGTCATTGAGCAGAGGCAATGAAACAGTAAAAACGTAAAAACTAGATTTAAATACAAAATAAAACTGTGGGATATCTAAAAAAAAACAAAAAGCATTTTTAGGAAAAGGAGGATAGATACAATTGTTTATCGCATCCATTTATTTTCACCTCAGTTGTCCTTTAAAGGGGAACTGAAGTAAGAGGTATATGGAGGCTGCCATGTTTATTTCCTTTTAAGCAATACCAGTTGTCTGGCAGCCCTGCTGATCCTCTGCCTCTAATACTATTAGCCATAGCCCCTGAACAAGCATGCAGCAGATCAGGTGTTTGATGTTTCAGACTTTAAAGTCAGATCTGACAAGACTAGCTGCATGCTTGTTTCTGGTGTTATTCAGATACTACTGCAGAGAAATAGACCAGCAGGGCTGCCAGGCAACTGGTATCGATTAAAAGGAAATAAATATGGCAGCCTCTGTATACCTCCTACTTCAGTTCCCCTTTAAGAAGCAGAGATGGCCAATAATTTAGTAAGGATTCTGGCTTGCATGCACATGATATGCAGATTTGGTCTAATCAAATGCATTTCCTGTTGTTTTTGATTGACCCAAATCCAAACTGCATACAACGGCATACAAATTCCATAAAATTTGCATACAAACTGTATTTATTAGTATCTAATTGACCATTTCTAGTAAAGCTAAATAGACACAGAAAAAGGTTTTGGGGGCCCCCACGGGCTCTCAGGCCCTGGGTAATTGCCCAGTTTTCCATAATTGAAGAGCCAGTCCTGCAGCCTAAATAGAAGAGGTGCTTTATCGTCCAATCTTGCGCTTTCATATACTATGATATGAGCACTTTTATATAACCTACTTTCTTCATTTTAGATTTCGTGCTCTATTAGTCCAACGACATAACAACAAAAGTTAATTAGGTGATACCTTCAAAGTGTACCCGAGGCAGATCCGGGGGTGGGGGGGGGGCAGTGGGGAGGAGGATCAGACTGGACACAGAGGCATGATCCCTGGTCCATAACATGCCTGTGTCCTCTCCACGACACTCTCAGACCCCCCTGCTCAGCGCTGCGACCCCTCAGCATGCAGCATGCAGCTTGTCTGCAATCTTGAGGGAAAGGGGCATCCCTTGCAGGAGAGGCCCGCCTAAAAAACGTCCACTCTTGGCGTCAGGCCGTTTCCTGCCTTTTTAAAGGGAAGGTCCAAGCAAAAAAAAAAAATGAGTTTCACTTACCTGGGGCTTCTACCAGCCCCATGTAGCCATCCTGTGCCCTCGTAGTCACTCACTGCTGCTCCAGTCCCCCGCTGGCAGCTTTCTGACCTCGGAGGTCAGGGCCGCATTGCATACATTTTTACGCATTCCAGCTAGTGCAGTAACAAAAATGTATGCGTTGCACCACTAACGCGTAAAAATGTATATGTTAATGTTCCTGCACTAGCGGGAATGCGTAAAAATGTACGCAATGCGGCCCTGACCTCCGAGGTCAGAAAGCTGCCAGCGGGGGACTGGAGCAGCAGTGAGTGACTATGAGGGCACAGGATGGCTACATGGGGCTGGTAGAAGCCCCAGGTAAGTTAAACTCATTTTTTTTTTTTGCTTGGACCTTCCCTTTAAGCTCCGTTCTTTTTGGATGATAGCACAGACCTCTGTATACTTCATCGTGAACCCTGACCCCTGAAAGGGAAAGTAAGCCATCACAGGCTTCAGGAAGTATGGTGAGTGGCAGGAAGTGCACACTACCTGATCTGCTTGCCCTACAGATCAGGTAGTAGGTTTTTTACTTAAAGGGATACTGTAGGGAGGTCGGGGGAAAATGAGTTGAAGTTACACGGGGCTTCTAATGGTCCCCCGCAGACATCCTGTGCCCGCGCAGCCACTCACCGATGCTCCGGCCCCGCCTCTGGTTCACTTCTGGAATTTCAGACTTTAAAGTCTGAAAACCGCTGCGCCTGCGTTGCCGTGTCCTCGCTCCCGCTGATGTCACCAGGAGCGTACTGCGCAGGCCCAGTATGGTCTGTGTCTGCGCAGTACGCTCCTGGTGACATCAGGGGAAGCGAGGACACGGCAACGCAGGCACAGTGGTTTTCAGACTTTAAAGTCTGAAATTCCAAAAGTTAACCAGAGGCGGGTCCAGAGCATCAGTGAGTGGCTGAGTGGGCACAGGATGCCTGCAGGGGACAATTAGAAGCCCCAGGTAAGTTCAACTCATTTTCCCCCGACCTCCTACAGTATCCCTTTAAGTACAGTGACCAGATTTTTGTAGGCTCAACCTGGGACAGGGTTGGGGGGGGGGTTGCTGCCGAAAAATAGGGTGTGCGGCACGCGCAGCGCGCCACAGTGAAGAATGTGGTGCCTGCCACGCCGAAAAATGGGCATGGCCATAACATTTTATGGGCGGAGCTAACGTAATGATGCAACAGCGAGGCATAAGAAAGCAGTGTTTACGCCGTGATGTGGTCAAACGAGGATTCGCATCATGGGTGTGCAGAAACTGTGTGATGCTATTTAATAGTATACCATAACTCCAAAGCAGCAAACACAGCCAACTATGACCATTAAATAATAAATGCAGCAACAGTTACCCCAGACACCACAAAATAAACACAATGGGCAACATGTCAGCACAAAATAAACGCATTGAGGGCAACATTTCAGTACAAAATAAACGCAATGGGGGCAAACATGTCAGTACAAAATAAACGCAATGGGGGCAAACATGTCAGTACAAAATAAACGCAATGGGGGCAAACATGTCAGTACAAAATAAACGCAATGGAGCAAACATGTCAGTACAAAATAAACACACTGCGGGCAAACATGTCAGTACAAAATAAACGCACTGCGGGCAAACATGTCAGTACAAAATAAACGCACTGCGGGCAAACATGTCAGTACAAAATAAACGCACTGCGGGCAAACATGTCAGTACAAAATAAACGCAATAGAGGCAAACATGTCAGTACAAAATAAACGCACTGCGGGCAAACATGTCAGTACAAAATAAACGCACTGCGGGCAAACATGTCAGTACAAAATAAACGCAATAGAGGCAAACATGTCAGTACAAAATAAACGCACTGCGGGCAAACATGTCAGTACAAAATAAACGCACTGCGGGCAAACATGTCAGTACAAAATAAACGCACTGCGGGCAAACATGTCAGTACAAAATAAACGCAATGGAGGCAAACATGTCAGTACAAAATAAACGCACTGCGGGCAACCATGTCCGTACAAAACAAACGCACTGCGGGCAACATGTCAATACAAAATGAACGCAATGGGGGCAAACATGTCAGCACAAAATGTACGCAATGTGGGCAAACATTTCACCTGGAAAAAAAAAAGCATTTACTTACCTGACATAAGTCAGTCAGCCAGCCGGCCGGCCTCTGGTGTGTGTGCGCAGCTCCCTGGGCTCACAGGCACTCAGGCAGAGCAGGGCTATGGCAAGATGACGTCCGGAGGCGGAGCCCTGTACTGGAGACACAAATAGTCTCCAGTACTGGGCTCAGCCTCCGGACGCCATCTTCCAGTAGCCCTGCTCTGCCTGTGCCTGCCGGAGGAGGACAATGCAGGCTGCTGGAGCGGGGCTGCGGGGAATGAACTAGCGCAGCGTCTAGGAGACGCTGCGGCTAGTTCATTGTACGGTGGCCAGAGTCCCGAGGCCGGGACGTCCCGCTGCTAAAAGCGGGACATTTCCCGGGACCTCATGCAGCCTGAGACAGCGCCCCCCGAAGGCGGGACGCGTCCCGGGTAAAACGGGACGTATGGTCACCGTACTTTAAGATAACACCGTCAGGGAGTCTCTTTAATGACTAACTGTACTTGGTTTATTACAAGCTTTCAAAACTTGACGTTTCTTCTTCAGGCACTATACAGAACTGGAATAGAAGTTGTCAGTTGTCATTAAAGGTATCACCTAAACAACTTTTGTTGTTATGTCTTCAGATTCCACAAGCGACTGCTCCTTTAGTGTGTAAGCTTTTTGGAGACACAATTTGGCCCATATGCAATTAACTTTTCTCCTGAGGAGATTTTTCATCTTTTATTTAAAATAACTTTTCAGCACTTTGCAATTGAAAAAGTACCAAAAAGTGGATGAACAAGTACTGTCAAAATTATTCAGAGTATTTTCCTGCTTGCATATGGGCCAAAAAGCCTGATCCAATTCACTTTTTCACCTACAATTTCTCCTAGATCATTTTTCGTCTTTTGTTGAACTTTTCAGAACCCTGCAATTGGAAAAGTACCAAAAAGTTGGAAAAAAAGTACTGTCAAAATAATTCTGAGTATTTTCTTTCTGACTGGTGGCTTAAAAGACATTTTATTGAGAGGTTGTAAAAATATCACCTTGAAGAAAACTTGGAGAAAATGTGAATTGGATCGGGCCCTTGAAAGTAATAACATAGCATTTTTTGTAAAGCTGTCCTCCATTTATCAGTTCCACCTTCAGCCCGTGAAATAACATTTGACATTACAGGAGCTCCGATTTGCAGGTCAGGCGCCCTTCACGCTTTACTCTACAGATGATTCTGTTCTGTAAGAATTCAGGTCAATTTATCTGGCTTTGTGCCGGGAACTTGACATGTCGAAATATTCCTGTTAGAGTTGAGTATCAGAGTCGGAGAGTGGCGGGTCACTCTAACTTCTCCTCAGATCGGCCCAGGCTGGTATTCAGACCGTGACTCATGTCATGTTGTTACCGTCAGGCTATAAGCAGCGGGTCACCAGCAACCGTGATGCAAACCTCTCCTGAAATGAAAATTAAAAGTCAAAATAAAACACACATCATACTTGCCTCCCGTGTAGTCTTCTCATCAATCTCTTTCTTCTCTCCTGCGTCCCGTTTGTCCACTGTGATCGATGAAATTCTCCGTCCTCCATTTTGAAAATGGCCGTTACCCCATAACAGCTTCCTGGTCAGCACACTGTTAAACTGTAATATGAGCCATAGGGAAACATGGACATTACCTTGCTCATCGGTTGTCCTTTCAGTTATAACTGACAGCCACTGATATATAACTGACAGCAACTGATATATATCAGTTCTGACAAAATCTTGTCAGAACTGGAAGGGATCACTGTAAGAAGAAAATAGTGAGCTTCTGAGAGGAACTGATGGTGAGGTTAGTATGTAATATTCATTTGCAGGTACATCATGGGCTTGATTCACAAAGCGGTGCTAACCCAGTTAGCACGCCTAAAGACTTTGGGCTTGATTCACAAAGCTGTGCTTACTGTTTAGCACGGGTGTGCTAAACAGTTAGCACGTGAAGTGCCGTTCGCGGACTTTTGCGCACGCAAAATGCCGCGATTTGCGCGACTCGCGGCAAATTGCGCGCGCAAAAGTCCACGATCGCGTGAATCGCGGCACTTTGCGCACGCAAAAGTCCGTGAACGGCACTTCACGTGCTAACTGTTTAGCACACCCGTGCTAAACAGTAAGCACAGCTTTGTGAATCAAGCCCTTTGGGTGTGATAACTAGGGTGCTAACTAGGTAAGACCGTTTTGTAAATCAGATCGCGTGCAAAGTCCCGCGCGCACAGCGACCTTATAGGCGCACCATGCGACATTAAGGTTGCACCCAATGCAACCTTATAGGCGCATGCGACGTTTCACTGTGCGCACGCAAAGTTTTGCGAGCGGGACTTTGCGCGTGAATGCTATTCATCATGCCTAAACTGACTTTAGGCGTGAAGAGGGGCTTTTCACAAGCGTGCTAACAATTAGCACTGCTTTGTGAATCAAGCCCCATGGGTTTATTTTGAATAATTTTACTCGGTTCAGGTTCACATTGAACATTCTTCTTGCTCTTCTTGCTGTATATTAGATGTTGCCTTTTGACTTTGGTGTGATTTTTTATTTTTTGATACAATCATTTTTTAATAGTATACCACCGATGCTCCTACTTTATATCTATTTACAAATATTAGTAACGTGTGATTAACAATACCTTGCTATTGTCTTTTTGATAGTGGTTTCATATGGGTTTTTGGTGCTTCTTCCCATTAGGCAGCACAGTGGTGCTGGGTCACCAGTTCAAACCCCAGCCAGGACACTATCTGCATGAGGTTTGCATGTTCTCTCCGTGTCTGTGTGGGTTTCCCCTGGGCACTCCAATTTCCTCCCACATCCCAAAAACATGCAAATAAGTTAATTGACTTTCCCATAAATTAGCCCTAGACTATGATATACATACACTACAAAATACATACATAGACATAAAACTGTAGTAGGGGATTAGATTGTGAGCCCCTCTGAGGGACAGTTAAGCGACAAGACAATATACTCTGTACAGCGCTGCGGAAGATGTCGGCACTATATAAATACTAAATAATAATTATAGGTATCAGTGGAGGGGTAGGATAGAGTTAGGCATCAGTGGGGGGGTGTAGTTTGGGTTAGACATTGTGGGGAATATGGTTAGGGTTAGGCATCAGTCGGGGGGTCAGTTATGGTTAGGCATCAGTGTGGGATCAGTTAGGGTTAGGCATCAGTCGGGGGGTCAGTTATGGTTAGGCATCAGTGTGGGATCAGTTAGGGTTAGGCATCAGTGGGGGGGGGGGGGGTCATTTAGGGTTAGGCATCAGTGGGGAGGATGGTTAGGGTTAGGCATTGGGGGAAGTTGGTTAGGTTTAAGCATCAGTGTGGGGTCAGTAAAGGGGCCCATACACCTAATGATTTTCCCGCCGATATACAGAAGATTCGATCACTGTGATCAAATCTGCTGTGAAATCGTTGCGCAAACTCTGACAGAACGATCCGAAATCAATCTTTCCCGTCGATTCCCGTCTATCCGTCCGTGCAGAGGATTTTGCGCGATCGCCGGCGGGTCAGGACTCGGGAGAGCGTCGATAGCAGCGTTCGAATGCCCGACGACCGACGCTAGCGGCAATACAATACCTGCTCCGGCCGGCGCGTGTCCCCTGGTCTCTGCTGCCCCTTCTCCATGCTCGGCTCCTCCAGCTTCACTGAACTTCCTGTCCCGGCAGGAAGTTTAAACAGTAGAGCACCCTGTTTAAACTTCCCCGGCAGGAAGTTCAGTGAAGCTGGAGCCCAGAGCGAAGAAGAAGACAGCGGAGACCAGGGGACACGCCAGAGCAGGTAAAGTATGCGGGGGGGGGGGGGGAGGGGCGGCAGCAGCGGTAGCTATACAGATTGTGATCAGTTTCATGCTGAAATCGATTCACAATCTGTTTGCAGTAAAGGCAGCCATACGATACCTCTCTGATCAGATTTGATCAGAGAGGGATCTATCTGTTGGTCGGATCTGATGGCAAATCAACCAGTGTATGGCTACATTTAGGGTTAGGCATCAGTGGGGGCTCAGTTAGGGTAACACATTGTGGGGAAGTTGGTTAGGGTTAGGCATCAGTAGGTAGGCATTAGTAGGGGGTGCATTAGGGTTAGGCATCAGGGTGGGGGTCGGTTAGGGCAGATCCAAGTCCTAGAGCCACATTAATCAATGCCATGCACTGATGAGGACCAACCAATCTGAAACAGTCTGTATGCATTGGAGGTGTGGCTAGCTTACAGGGACAACAAAGGATGCTTTGCATATCCAGTCGTGATGCATTGTGGGAGACATCATATACTCACTCCAACCTGAATTTTCACAAATACACTCTGTTTTAAGAAGGCAAACTTTTGTTTTGCACATCAGTTCGCAGTAAGAGAATTAGAAATGTATGTTTGGGACGGTTTCTCTCCTCCTTGTAAAACTTTGCAATAAACGCTTATTCCCTGAATTCACACAGTAGTTTCCCATGAAATGCCGGCATTCTGCAGAGAGTCTTAATAAGACTACGCCGCGTAGCCTGCAAGCCATAGTCAAGCGTGCAAGTCCCTTAAGTAGCGGGTCAGCTTAAAGGGTGACTGCACTTTAAATGGTAAAAATTAACAACATAACAAGATTTAGCTGCTCAGTCATCTAGAAGCGCTGCAAGTTGCGTTCACCCATAAAGCATCTACTTACCAGGATGACCAAACGACACATTCAATTTACAGCCAGGCCCAGCTGGGGAATTACGCCTGTGCGCCTTCCTAGTGGGCAAGCGCTGACCCGAAAGACTCGGTTCATCGGAAAAAGATTACCTGCAGGCCCCGTCTCACTGAACCTCATCATCACACCTACAGTTCAGTGCTTAGGTATGTGGCCATATTAAGCAATTACTTCCACTTCTGTGGAAGGTCGGAGGTCGTCAGATTCGGGAGTAGCCGGGGATTGGAGCTGAGGCTCTAGAGAGGTGTAGAGCAGTCACTAATCTGCTGCCCAGACACGGATACACACGCAGATGGATGTGTTTAGCAAAATGCCTAGGATGCCATTCTTTCCTTTTAAAGTGTAACTGTCGGGCATAAAATCAAAAATCAATTCTTTATTTTTATCTGGTGAACAAGTATTAAGGATTCTAACCAGGCAATCCAAAAGTTAAAATCTCTATTACTTTTCTTGTTTATAAATGATCATTCCCCTGTTTACCTGACTCTTATTTGGTCCGTTGCCGCAAAAAGGAAGTTGCAGGGCATGCTGGGTTGTCCTTTTTTTGCTTCTGTACATTAGTTAAGTCTGAGGGGAAATAAAGAAGCAAAAAAAGACAACCCAGCATGCCCTGCAACTTCCTTTTTGCGGCAACGTACCAAATAAGAGTCAGGTAAACTGGGGAATGATCATTTATAAACAAGAAAAGTAATAGAGATTTTAACTTTTGGATTGCCTGGTTAGCACCCGTATTACTTGTTCACCAGATAAAAATAAAGAATTGATTTTTTATTTTATGCCCGACAGTTACGCTTTAAAGGAAAACTGCAGTAAGAACAATATGGAGGCTGCCATATTTATTTCCTTTTAAACAATACCAGTTGCCTGGCAGCCACTGATCTATTTGGCTGCAGTAGTGTCTGAATAACACCAGAAACAAGCACGCAGCTAATCTTGTCAGATCTGATAATAAAGTTAGAAACACCTGATCTGCTGCATGCTTGTTCCGGGTGCGAAAAAACCTGATTTTACAGTTATGCTGGTTTCACACCAGGACGTTGCGTTTTAGGGGACGTTATGGTCGCATAACGTGCCCCTAACGCAACGCCTGGTGCTCTACGTACGTGATGCGTACTCTTGTGCGCATGCGGCATCACGTGCTCCCGCCCGGCTAATCGCCGCACAGAGCGGCCGCTCCAGGAAGTAAACACTGCACGTCACTGAGTGCAGTGAATATTAATTAGCCATGTGCTTGGCCGCTCTCCGCTCCTCCCCAACATTACTGAGCATGTGCAAGCAGTCTAACGCGGCTCTGCCGCTTACAAAGTACTGCATGCAGTATGTTGTGTTATGGCGCAGCGTTACAATGTAACACAACGTGGGCACTGTGAACAGCCCATTGATTTTTCATTACTGTGCGGTGGGGTGCGTTACAGGCTGCTCTAACGTGCGCCTGTAACGTCCCACTGTGAAACCAGCCTTAATCAGATATATTTTCATGTAAATTAATTTAATTCATCGCGATCCAAACATTTGTAAATGAATGCACATAAAAAAGGCAAAAGTTAATTCCAAAAAATAACCGACTAGACCCCTCCACCAATCGCAAATGCAAATTTGGACATGCAGAATTGAGAAGATTAAGGCCCCATTCACACCTAGAAACGCAACACGCCGGAGATTTTTTCCGGCGTTTTGCAGGAGCACTGCAGTGATTTTGCCGCAATTGCGTTTAGCACTTCTATAGCACTCAAACGCTATCGCTGGGAAATCGCCTGAAAATGGTGCAGGCGACGCTTTTGCGTTTCGCGTTGTTGCCCATTTTTGGGCGATTTGCACAAATCGCCCAAGTAAGAACGGGCCCATAGGATTTCATTGCGCTAGTGCTTTTAAAAAGCGCTAGCGTTTGCGCGTTTTGCCGAAATCTAGTGTGAATGGGGCCTAAGTGTTTTTTCGATTTTTTTGACTGATCTTGCGTCGTTGGTACAGCACGCGATTATATGAATGACGTTTTGCAATGAGTGGCGATAACAACCGTCACAACGCATTGGATGTTTAACCCCTTTGACATTATGATTCTTTCCGGATTTTAGGGTCTAAAAGCGGTGCAATTTTTTTGCACCCTTTCAGACCCTAAAACCTGGAAAAAATCATGTCAGGGAGATCTGCACAGCCCCAGCAATCACTCACCTTCCTGGGCTCCAGCGCTGCAGTTATGCCTCCATCCTCCGGGTGGCGCTACAACACTAAAGTGAAATTGCCGGCTGTTGTCATGACGACAGCAGACTATCTCACCAGGAGGAAGCAGAGCCCCGGAGGAGAGGAAGAAGAATGCCAGCCGACGTCGGGAACCCGGGAGGTATGTAGAAACGCTCCCGCTGCGCCCATTGCTCTACACACAGCCTCCGGCGGCCACCCTGAGCAGAGGTCGGGATCACCGCTCTTAGCTGTGGTTTTCCACCCCAACCCGAGCTCGCAGTAGTTAAAAAAAAACACTTATTTTCATTTAAAAAAACATACAAACATGCAAATAAACAAACATCGGGGAGCGATCAGACCCCAACAACAGAGAGTTCTGTTGGTGGGGAGAAAAGGGCGGGGGGAAACATGTGTGCTGTGTCGAGTGGCCCTACAGCTTGGCCTTAAAGCTGCAGTGGCCAATTTAAGGAAAAATGGACTCATCTTCGGGGGGGTTTAACCACCCTGGCGTTCTATTAAGATCGCCAGGGCGGCTGCGGGAGGGTTTTTTTAAATAAAAAAAAAACTATTTCATGCAGCCAACTGAAAGTTGGCTGCATGAAAGCCCACTAGAGAGCGCTGCGGAGGCGTTCTTCCGATCGCCTCCGGCGCCCAGAATAAACAAGGAAGGCCGCAATGAGCGGCCTTCCTTGTTTTGCTTACATCGTCGCCATAGCGACGAGCGGAGTGACGTCATGGACGGAACTTTTTGTTCCGGCTACGCTGGGCTCAGGCGGCTGGGGGGAAACTCTTTCGCCGCTGCTCGCGGCGGATCGCCGCAGAGCGGCGGCGATCGGGCAGCACACGCGGCTGGCAAAGTGCCGGCTGCGTGTGCTGCTCTTTATTTGATGAAAATCGGCCCAGCAGGGCCTGAGCGGCAGCCTCCGGCGGTGATGGATGAGCTGAGCTCGTCCATACCGCCCGGCTGGTTAACACTGCGGTCCTCAAGTGGTTAAAGCTCCCCGAACAGCGAGGATGTAAATATTTACCTTCCCGGCTCCACGCAGGCGCAGTATCGGCTCTCTGCTCTGAGATAGGCAGAAATAGCCGATCGATGTCGGCCCGATCTACTGCGCAGGCGCAAATCTCCTGCGCAGTAGATCGGACCCGACAGAGATCTGCTATTTCCGCCTATCTCCGTACCGCAACAGGGCCCCCACTGGAGCCAGGAAAGGTAAATAAAGGTAAATAAATCACCTTTTATCAGGCTTGTCGAGGGAGGAATGGCAGACACTTCGGGGGAGCCAGCGCTGGATTGCCTGCAGCTTCAGGGATGGGGGAAGCCTCATTGGGACCCTAAGGCTTCCCCCTCTCGAGGTGAGTACCCCCCAGGGGAACTTTTTTTGTTACAGGTTCTCTTTTTCTCATCTCAAAAAGTTGGGAGGTATGCTGTATGGTTTGTTGTAAATGTATCTAGTTAACTTCAAAATCACACACAATTTTTCTGCTGAGCAGAAAACACATATGTGCCACAGATCGGATTGGTGTGTGTGTGTGTGTGTGTGTGTGTGAGCACGTGTTGTGTGTGTGGTCTGTGTAGCGCACCCTGCTGAATTAAAGCATGCACATTTCATTTTCATGACCTGTCACTTCACATTCCTGCTGTTCCCAGAGTCCACTGCAACCTGATCCTTCTGAGCCCTTGCTGGTTGCTTCTGGTGTGAGCGCTGTATTCAGGCGCTGTAGCGTCTTTCTCATAGCCGTGTCTGTGGAGGATAATGAGGTTGGCGCTTGTGTAGGTACAATCCTAGAATTATAAGTAATTGCAGCCATCCTCCCATCTCCTGGAGACAGTTCTCTCTGTTTGTCCCTTGAAATGTTTGCACCCAGGGCCGGAGCTACCATAGGAAAAAATGGGCAATTGCCCCAGGGCCCCAGAGCCTGTAGGGGCCCCCAAGGTGCCCCTTCCCCATCTTAACTGTTGCTCTCCAGGGACTCTGCAGAGTCTGTTAAGTTGGGAGGTGATTGGGGGAGGGTCAGCAGCCAGCTCAGGGGCCCAGGAGGGAAATTTGGCCCTGTTTGCACCTACATCAGTAGCTTATACAGGATCTTCTCAAAAAATTAGCATATTGTGATAAAGTTCATTATTTTCTGTAATGTACTGATAAACTGTCGCTGTTTCTGGTTCAAAAGTGGGTTCATGCTTCCATCTGCTGAAAAGCTTTATGGAGATGAAGATTTGATTCTTCAGCACGACCTGGCACCTGCTCACAGTGCCAAAACCACTGGTAAATGGTTTACTGACCATGGTATTACTGTGCTCAGTTGGCCTGCCAACTCTCCTGACCTGAACCCCATAGAGAATCTGTGGGATATTGTGAAGAGAAAGTTGAGAGACGCAAGACCCAAGACTCTGGATGAGCTTAAGGCCGCTATCAAAGCATCATGGGCCTCCATAACACCTGAGCAGTGCCACGGGCTGATTGCCTCCATGCCACGCCGCATTGAAGCAGTCATTTCTGCAAAAGGATTCCCGACCAAGTATTGAGTGCATAACTGAACATCATTATTTGAAGGTTGACTTTTTTTGTTTTAAAAACACGTTTCTTTTATTGGTCGGATTAAATATGCAAATTTTTTGAGATAGAAAATTTGGGTTTTCATGAGCTGTATGCCAAAATCATCAATATTAAAACAATAAAAGGCTTGAACTACTTCAGTTGTGTGTATTTGAATCTAAAATATATGAAAGTCTAATGTTTATCAGTACATTACAGAAAATAATGAACTTTATCACAATATGCTAATTTTTTGAGAAGATCCTGTACGTTTATGCGTTTGCGCGTAAGTGCAGTCATTTCTTTCGGCATAGTAGGTTGCAAGCCTGGTGCCTCCCGATACCATCTGGGCTCTGTAAAACTCTAGTTCTGTCCTTCATGTTTTTATAGGCATACAGTGGTGTGAAAAACTATTTGCCCCCTTCCTGATTTCTTATTCTTTTGCATGTTTGTCACACTTAAATGTTTCTGCTCATCAAAAACCGTTAACTATTAGTCAAAGATAACATAATTGAACACAAAATGCAGTTTTAAATGATGGTTTTTATTATTTAGTGAGGAAAAAAAACTCAAAACCTACATGGCCCTGTGTGAAAAAGTGATTGCCCCCCTTGTTAAAAAATAACTTAACTGTGATTTATCACACCTGAGTTCAATTTCTGTAGTCACCCCCAGGCCTGATTACTTCCATACCTGTTTCAATCAAGAAATCACTTAAATAGGAGCTATCTGACACAGAGAAGTAGACCAAAAGCACCTCAAAAGCTAGACATCATGCCAAGATCCAAAGAAATTCAGGAACAAATGAGAACAAAGTACTGTAATTGAGATCTATCAGTCTGGTAAAGGTTATAAAGCCATTTCTAAAGCTTTGGGACTCCAGTGAACCACAGTGAGAGCCATTATCCACAAATGGCAAAAACATGGAACAGTGATGAACCTTCCCAGGAGTGGCTGGCCGACCAAAATTACCCCAAGAGCGCAGAGAAAACTCATCCGAGAGGCCACAAAAGACTCCAGGACAACATCTAAAGAACTGCAGCCCTCACTTGCCTCAATTAAGGTCAGTGTTCACAACTCCACCATAAGAAAGAGACTGGGCAAAAACGGCCTGCATGGCAGATATCCAAGGCGCAAACCACTTTTAAGCAAAAAGAACATTAAGGCTCGTCTCAATTTTGCTAAAAAAAATCTCAATGATTGCCAAGACTTGTGGGAAAATACCTTGTGGACCGCCGAGACAAAAGTTGAACTTTTTGGAAGGTGCGTGTCCTGTTAAATCTGTCGTAGAAGTAACACAGCATTTCAGCAAAAGAACATCATACCAACAGTAAAATATGGTGGTGGTAGTGTGATGGTCTGGGGTTGTTTTGCTGCTTCAGGACCTGGAAGGCTTGCTGTGATAGATGGAACCATGAATTCTACTGTCTACCAAAAAATCCTGAAGGAGAATGTCCGGCCATCTGTTCGTCAACTCAAGCTGAAGCGATCTTGGGTGCTGCAGCAGGACAATGACCCAAAACACACCAGCAAATCCACCTCTGAATGGCTGAAGAAAAACAAAATGAAGACTTTGGAGTGGCCTAGTCAAAGCCCTGACCTGAATCCTATTGAGATGTTGTGGCATGACCTTAAAAAGGCAGTTCATGCTAGAAAACCCTCAAATAAAGCTGAATTACAACAATTCTGCAAAGATGAGTGGGCCAAAATTCCTCCAGAGCGCTGTAAAAGACTCGTTGCAAGTTATCGCAAACGCTTGATTGCAGTTATTGCTGCTAAGGGTGGCCCCAACCAGTTATTAGGTTCAGGGGGCAATTTCTTTTTCACACAGGGCCATGTAGGTTTTGAGTTTTTTTTCTCACTAAATAATAAAAACCATCATTTAAAACTGCATTTTGTGTTCAATTATGTTATCTTTAACTAATAGTTAACGGTTTTTGATGAACAGAAACATTTAAGTGTGACAAACATGCAAAAGAATAAGAAATCAGGAAGGGGGCAAATAGTTTTTCACACCACTGTACATACAGTAGGATAGAAAATAGGCATTAAAGGACACCCGAGGTGAAAATAAACTAATGAAATCTATCCTCCTCCTAAAAATGACTTTTTAAGATATTCCACAGTTTTATTTTATATTTAAATCTACTTTTTAAGTTATTACGGTTTCATTGTCTCTTCTCAATGACACATTCAATGTGTCCAGAGCTAAACATCTATGACTATTGACCCTTTTTATCTCTTTCCTGCTCTTAGAAGCCATTTTCTGCTAGGAAAGTGTTTTATAGTTGGAATTTCTTATCAGTGTAGTCTAGGTTCTCAACGTGTGGTACACGTACCCCAGGGGGTACTTCTGATGGTTCCAGGGGGTACTCGGGCTTGATAAACTTAACCAAGAATAACACATTTAGAGTTTTAGAAAATGATAAATCTTATTTAAACACCACCAAATTAGTGTTTTAGCTAATTAAAAGCATTAGTAAAAGCTTGCAAATTGTTTCGAACCAATTATAATTTACTACGATGAAATATATATTTGTCAAGGGGTACTTGTGATAATGTTTACTATGCTAGGGGGTACTTGGCGAGTACAGGGCTTTAAAAGGGGTACACACCGATAAAATGTTGAGAAACAGTCCTGACACTTACATACCTGATATTTAACTCTTTCAGGTAGAGAAAGACAAAAAGGAACACAGCATAGTTATTTATGTGCTAAGCACTGTACATACCCATGCCTATCTCATCATGTCACATGTCACCTCAGGTTCTCTTCAAAGCTGTCAGCTGCCGAGCCTAATCGGATGCACGCTTCTGCGCAGTAGAGAGGATCCTATAGGGCTCAGCTATTTCCACCTAAGCCTGAAGGAAAGCCGCCTCCTAGCGCGCCTGCACGAGGCTCACACAGAATTGTTATGATTCTGGAGCCCAGCACCATTCGGTGGCTGACAGAGCTGGAATGGAGGGACAGAGGAGGATGAAGGAAGCCTCATTAGGATCCAGAGGCTTCCCGCTCCCAAAGGAAGTATCTCCCAGGCATGGGCGTCCTCCTCAAAACATTTCCCAGGAAAGGAATGGGGGTGGCCGTGGACCAGGATGTGGGTGTGGTCATGGGTGGAGATAAATTTACATGAACTTAGCAATGGTGGGACATTAGTCTAGGACTATGGTAGGGATTAGATTGCCCCCTAGTTTAGGTAGTGACAGGGACCCCCATGTTTAGTGACAGGTGCCCCCCCAGGTTAGTGACAGGGACCTGCCATGTTAAGTGACAGGTGCCCACCAGTTTTAGGTACTGACATGGACCCCCCCCCCCATGTTTAGTGACAGGGACTCCCCCCAGTTTTGGTGGTGACAGGGACCCCCCATGTTTAGTGACAGGTGCCCTCCAGTTTTAGGTAGTGACAGGGACCCCCCATGTTTAGTGACAGGTGCCCACCAGTTTTAGGTAGTGACAGGGACCCCCCATGATTAGTGAAAGGTGCCCTCCAGTTTTAGGTAGTGACAGGGACCCCCCCATGTTTAGTGACAAGTGCCCATCAGGTTTAGGTGGTGATAAGTGCCCCCCAGTTTAGGTGGTGACAAGGACCCTCCATGTTTAGTGACAGGTGCCTATCAGGTTTAGGTAGTGACAGGGACCCCCACCCCACTCACCATGGTGAAAACCTCAGATCAGTACTGCCTGTCCCCGCTGCCTATCATGTAACAGGCAGTGTGTCAGCAGCCAGCGTCAGACCTCCAATCAGCCAGCAACTAGTAGTGAGAAGTGGGCGCATGGTACCCCTGTAGACACTGCGCTGCATAGCGGAAGTGACTTGTTATGATGTCACTTCCGCATATCAGTGTGGTATCCGCGAGGTACTAGCGCCCCTTTCTCATTGGTCACCGACTGATCGGAGATCTGATGCTGGCTGCTGACACACTGCCTGTTACATGATAGGCAGCGGGGCCGGCTGGGGGAGGGGGGGGGGATTATGCCACATTCTGCCCCTATGTGCGAATGCCCATGCCCACAGGGGCTCTATTTTTTCTTACAGTGTCTCTTTAACACCAGTCCCCACTACCAGATGCCTGCCCCTGTCAGTGGGAAACACTACCTCCTCAATAAAGTTACTACAACAAGACCAATATACTGAATAAAATGGGAGGGAGGGTGGGAAAAGCTTGACAGCTCCCTGTCAACTGACCCCACATTACCTGACCTTATATGGCACCACTTATCTGGTCATTCATTCATTGGGCCACCTACAGACCCAACAACTACTAACCACCTATCACCACACCCAGTGGCGTAGCTAAGGAGCTGTGTGCCCTGATGCAAGTTTTACATTTGGGCCCTCCCAAGCACTCTATACATAACAATTTATACGGCGCACCAAAACCTGCCAAGTGTCAGAGGTGCAAGAAGGGGATGGGGAACAGTTTGTTAATGATTACCACTATTCAAAGTATCTATAGAAGTGATTATTATGAGCACAGGACCAATAGAGAGCTAATACTGTAGTTGAGGGAGGGCCCTGATGCAGTCGCAACCTCTGCACCCCCTATTGCTACGCCCCTGACCACACCCGGCCCACACAGTCCATTGTTCATTGGATAAAATCCCGGCAGCAGCCTCGGCAACAGCGTCTTCGGGAAGCTGAGATGGTTCTCCTCAGTGACAGCACCTGAAACAACTACAAAACATTTGTAAAACACTTTTCTCCCGGAGCACCCAAAGCGCATAAGCTTGTCTCAGATCAGCACATAGTGATGTGTACAGGGGAAAGTTATGTCATCATAAATGCCAGACTAAGCAGGTGGCTTTTCAGTTTTGATTTAAACGCGTCCAGGGTTGGAGCTGTCTTGATTACGTTTGGCAAGGCATTCCACAGGGTAGGGGCAGCATGACAGAAAGGTCTGTCTCCAATGGTTTTTAGTTGGACTTTGGGGGTGGTCACGTTATTGAATCCTTTTGATCTGAGGTTGTGGGAGGTGTGATGCAGCTGCAACAAATACTGTACATCAGGTATACAGGGGCCTAGGTCGTGTAGGGGTTTGAATGTTAGCATGCCAACAATAAAGCACACAGCCAGAACCCACTATACACACTTATACTGTATATAGAGTTTCCAGCATTCCATCTCCCTATTCAGAGTGCCATCCCGTAGGGGCCTCTTTCCTATAAACATGGCTGGATTTCAGGCAAGGCCACAAAGGCCATGGCCTAGGGAACCAGGAAAGCAAGGGGCGGGCTGTGGGCAGCAGTAGCAGTTAGCCTGCCGAACATTCATCTTGCTACACAGAGTTTGCACTTAGCATTGTACAGCTATAAACAGCCAGATCTGGCACTCGGGGGATGAAGGGGCAGCGAATGGGCACTTACAATGATCTCTGAGACGCATGTCACTCACCAAATGTGCCGCTCGCCAAGGAGCTCACAATCTAATCCCTGGCATCATGTCACTAACTGTCCTTAGAGGAGCTTATAATGTAACCACTGCCATCACTTCACTAACTAACCTCAGAGGATCTTATAATGTAATCCCTGCCGTGTTGTAGCGGGGGGGGGGGGGGGGGGGGGTTTAGGATGTTGTTGGTTCAAGGGCAGGTAGTGATGATAGTGGGCCTTGGGCGGTAAAAATCCGGCCCTGCCTCTAAATGTGACATTGTGGCCATCTTCTGCACACAAATTCGCACAGCAATGTATTAAATAGACCTGTTTCGATTGTGTGCAGAATCTGCTTGCAGATCTGTGCAGAAAAACACTGAACATCTGTGTTGTCAGTTTCTGCATGCCGCATGACGTTTTTGCGTGTGCGTTTCGGTCTTAGCGTTTACTGCCTGTTTTTGTTAGGCCTCGTTTACATATGCGCTTTTTTAAATTGCATACAAAAACGCATCCACATTTCTGCACGTTTTTCAATCACTTTCTCGTGCGTTTTTGTGCGTTTTTTTATGCGTTTTTTAAACACGTTGTAAGGGCAGGTATCTGTTTTTATGTAATGGATGTATATGTATGCGAATTTGCATTGGTATGCGCATTGGCATTCGGGAAAAAAAGCATGCGGATTTGCATGCTTCTAGTGAAAACGGGCCCTACAAGATGGGAGTTCTCCATACGTAGCAATAGGGGGTGCAGAGGTTGTGACCGCACCGGGGCCCTCCCTCTACTGCAGTATTAGCTCTCTATTGGTCCTGTTCTGGGAAGGATCACTTCTATAGATACTTTTAATAGTAGTAATCATTAAACTGTTCCCCATCCCCTTCGTACACCTCTGACACTGTCTGACCTGATGAAGGGGGAGGGTACCCGAAACACGTAGTGAGAGACATCATCCCAGAGCGACGGCGGATGCAGCATCTAGCGAGGGGGAGCGCACAATACGATAGAGGAGAGTCGCTGGATACGGCTTGCTCTCTGCACAGTTCCTGCACGCACTGCGCCAGTCATCACCCGGGAGTTAAAGAGAATCTGTACTCTAAAATTCTTACAATAAAAAGCATACCATTCTATTCATTATGTTCTCCTGGGCCCCTCTGTGCTGTTTCTGCCACTCCCTGCTGCAATCCTGGCTTGTAATTGCCAGTTTTATGCAGTGTTTACAAACAAAAGACATAGCAATTGATAGGCTGAAAGTAGCTCAGTGTGTGTGAGTCCTACAGAGTGTGCAGGGGGCCTGGAGAGGGTGTGTATAGCTTCTATCCAATCACAAGCAGCACTGCACATTCCAGCCTGACTGCTACAGCCCAACAGACCCGACAGAGGAGAGAAGATTAGATCATATAACAGAGATAATGCAGCCACTGTGCAAGTAGGAAAGGCTGCAGTTAGACAGAGCACATTAGAACAGGTATAGGAACTTATAGGATAGAAGAAATAAGGATGAAAATTTTGTTACAGAGTCTCTTTAAGTTCCTTCCTTTATAGCGTGTGATGTAGCTGATTAAACTTTAAAGAGTAACTGTCAGGCTGCAGAAGCTAATTTAAACCTCTATTCTCCTGTGTTAAACAGTTTAGAAGGAAGCCCAAAAGCAATTAGTGAAGATAAAAATCTCAGTTACCTTTGATGTGGTATCTGGTGTGCTTATCAGCAAGTCTGTTATTCTTAAGAAGACGCAAGCCGCATATTACTGCAAAGCATTCTGGGGCCCTCCCCTCGGCTGCTAATGAGACCTTACAGCAGCTTGTAATTGCGTAGCACTGATAAATCTCGGGCAGACTACACTGCAGGAGTCAGCTATTGTTCCTAGCCACATGGCTCATTAATATTCACTGCACACTGTGTTATTTAGTACAAGCTTATCTGTGATCAGGAAGCAGGCAGGACATGACGACACATTTGACAGAAAAACATGGAGCCTGCCATGAGCTGTCAGGAGCATCTATCTCTGCATATACTATATACAAATTCTGTGAAATCCAAACGTGGACAGTGAAATGCATATGTAATGTAAGTACAGCCAATCTTTAGCTACTGATATATGTGTTTATTTTCTCTGAGACCTTATACCTAACAGCTCCTCTTTAATGCACTACTGGATGCGCATTTTCTCTGTTTGTTATCTCTGACACTGTGGTTGTCCTTGGCAGGTTTTGGTGCACCTTATCAATTGTTATGCATAGAGTGCCATGAGGGGCGTTGGGCAATGTAAAACTTGCACTGGGGCCCATACCTCCTTAGCTATTCCACTGGAGCTCTCCATAAGTAGCGGGGCTGAGGCAGAGGCGAGAGAGGCTCTAGCCTCAGGGCGCACTGTAGCAAGGGATGCCCAACTCACTCGGCTATCATTCCCTTATTGTGTTTGAAGCAGAGAGAAATAAGAAAAGGGGATACATGGCAGTGACTGCAAGCCAGATAACTAGAGATGAAGGTGTTGTGGGCCCTGGGGCGCCTCTTAGTCTAATAGCAATCAGTGTGTGACGGCTGGGGTGGGAGGGATGGAGGAGGGGCCTCTTAGTCTAATAGCAATCAGTGTGTGACGGCTTTGGTGGGAGGGATGGAGGAGGGGCCTCTTACTCCAATAGCAATCAGTGTGTGACGGCTGGCGTGGGAGGGATGGAGGGGCACACTTTGGTGTCTCAGCCTTGGGTGCTGGAGGACCTTGTCCCGGCACTTGGGGCCTACACTCTGGAAGCGACCTTGAGCCGCGCAGCCACCAGCTTGTCTGTTAATGTGGCCCTGATGTTTAGCTGTAATGAGGCCCAGATGCCTGTCCTCTATTTTAAGAAGTATGCGCAGGACACGAAGCACACCATCGCATTGTGAGGGATCACAGCAAATAAAAACAGAACAAATTACAAATTCCAAAATGAAAGTTGTTTCTAATTTTCCATTAATTGCCAGTTATGCGAGGACTTGTCCGGGCGGCTAAATCCCGGCTTAGCCTTTTATTGGCACATTGTGAAAGGATTTGCAGGCGGAATTTGCACATTTTATCTGAGCTCTGCACAGTTTTGTGTTTGCGGTGCCCTCCCTGAAGACTGGGCAGCGTGCCCCGATGGTTCCCGCAGGAGATAGAGAGTACAATGCCTGTTATCCTTGCTGATCCGGGCGATTTATGCTAAAGAGAGACGTAGAGCCAAGACTGAGGGAATACTACAGGGTGAACGAACATATACTGCATTTTTTTGGACTAGAAGACATTTTGTACCCCAAAAGTGGAAGTCTTATAGTCCGAATAATACATATCACACATATTCCAGTGCTGGTCGTAATGGAAAAATCTACTCTTACGGATCATTACGCGTAATTTTACGCTATTACGCATTACGCAATTACGGTTACGGCGTAGGAAATTATCTACGGTTCATCACTGTAATTACGCGTTAACTTACGCAGTTACGCGTAAGGATACCGTAATGTAGGCGCTTACACTACGATGTTACGCGTAGTGCCGTAATACCCATTATTGCATATTTTTTGACGCATACAGACGATGTGTACACAATAGCCGTCAATGTGACAGTTATTGCATACACATCATTCGTATGCGTCAAAACATACGCTTATACTGAAGGGCGGGAGAAGATACTATTGGTTGCTTAGGATGTTGACTGATTGGCTACTCTTAGAAAAGGGGAGTTTTTACGTTAGTAATTACGCGTAAAATTACGCGTAAGTGTTCGTAAAATTACGCATACCTAGCAATTACGGTAGACAGCGTAATTACTATACCACTTAACTGCTTACGCGTAAATAATTACGCGTAAGACCGTAAGTTACGCGTAGCTCTTACGCGTAGATTTACATTGAATTACGATGCGTAATTACGCTCATGCGTAATTTCGGCCCAGCACTGACATATTCGGACCAGCTCCAAATATGTATACAGTCCCGGGTCCCCCATGTCCTCCATCCCCATGTGTCCTCTTGTGTCTTCTGTTACTGTGTCCTTCATCCCCATGGGTCCTCTTGTGTCCTCTGTCCCCCTGTGTCCTCCTCCATCCCTGTGTCCTCCATCCCTGTGTGTCCTCTGTCCTCCGGTGTCCTCCTCTGTCCCTGTGATCTCCATCCCTGTGTGTCCTCTTTCCTCCGGTGTCCTCCTCCGTCCCTGTGTTTTCCATCCCTGCGTGTCCTCTTGTGTCCTCCTCCAACCCTGTGTCCTCCATCCCTGTGTGTCCTCTGTCTTCCTGTGTCCTCTTCCGCCCCTGTGATCTTCATTCCCGTGTGTCCTCTTGTGTTCTCCATCCCCTTGTCCCCTGTCCCCGTGTTGAGTGTCCTTGTGTCCACCTGTGTCCTCCTCCGTCCCTGTGTTTTCCATCCCTGTGTGTCCTCTTGTGTCCTCCTTTGTGCCTGTGACCTCCATCCCCTTGTGTCCCCCTGTGTCCTCCTCCGTCCCTGTGTCCTCCATCCCTGTGTGTCCTCTTTCCTCCGGTGTCCTCCTCCGTCCCTGTGTGTCCTCTTTCCTTCGGTGTCCTCCTCCGTCCCTGTGTCCTTCTCCGTCCCTGTGTCCTCCATTCCTGTGTGTCCTCTTGTGTCCTCTGTCCCTGTGATCTCCATCCTCTTGTGTCCTCTTGTGTCCTCCATCCCCTGTGTCCTCTTCCGTCCCTGTGTCCTCCATCCCTGTGTGTTCTCTTTCCTCCGGTGTCCTCCTCCGTCCCTGTGTGTCCTCTTTCCTCCGGTGTCCTCCTCCGTCCCTGTGTCCTCCTCCGTCCCTGTGTCCTCCATTCCTGTGTGTCCTCTGTCTCTGTGATCTCCTTCCTCTTGTGTCCTCTTGTGTCTTCCATCCCCTGTGTCCTCCATTCCTGTGTGTCCTTTGTCTTCCTGTGTCCTCCTCCGTCCCTGTGTCCTCCATTCCTGTGTGTCCTCCATCCCCCTGTGTCCCCTGTCCCCCTGTCCCCTTGTGTCCTCTGTCCCCCTTCCTTTGTCCCCAGTGGGCGCTGCCCCAGACCTGCCAATCACAGCTGCCCACTGCTCCCTTTCTTAATTGGAGCCGATGGTCTCAAGGATGGGACCACAGCTCCATCACTGGGGCCAATTTGAGGGGGTTCAGAAATCTGAAATGTGAAATATTCCAAATCATTGCTTTATTTTCTTTGAAACTCCAGCTATGGCAATATGGAATGGCCCATTCCACTTGTGTGCTGAGATCACATGACCTATACTTCCAGCTGAGATTTAAGGTATTGAGAAGGTTGGTTTGAAGCTGTAAAGGCTTGTACACTTGACTAAAGTCAGCTGAGACGGTCCTATAATCAAGTGTGTTTACGGTAGCCACTGACCCCCAACATGCGGGCGACCAGCACAGCGGATCAACCCAAAGACGGCCAACTCCATTGTTCACGCCCTCCACCCCACTGTAAAATCGCGCACATGCTGCTCCGTTGTCCCTCCGCCCCCCACATAGAAACAGAACACTTGTCAGCTATATACCTGGCATACTTCTGTAAAGGCCGGCCCAGCAATGTTGCCCAAGGGGAATGGGTCCAGTACAATCCCCCACTCGTAAGGCCCCAAAAAAGTTTGTGGTCCTGGGCACGTGCCCTGTGTGTCCCTACGGAACCACCGGCCCTGACCACAGTGCTTTTACAAGTTAAGCAGAATGCAAAATGCTGCGCATGGAAAAATGCGCCTGTTAATGTGGAAAGAGTTTGGAGTCACACACACTTATCCTCCTCACGCTGCCTGCTGTTATATTTCCTCCTGCTGTCTGTGTCTCCTCTCCACTGCCAGGGAACACATTACAAGGTGCTGCTGCCCAAGCGCCACCAGCTATTACGCTCAACAATAGCTGCATTAATTAGAAAAAAAAAAATAAAAAAATTGTAATTATTTTAGAGGTGTCCGGGTTGAAAACTGTGCTGTCCTAATTGTGTATTGGACACAATGTGGGCTTCACGACCGCTGTCTGGAACCTCATGGTGTTCATTTACGGTCCTGGTACCACCGCTAGGAACCAGGGCCTATTATGTCTGGCTGCCTGCCCTCCTGCTGCCTGCTGCCAGTCTGCCCCACACTCATCCTCCTCACGCTGCCTGCTGTTGTATTTACTCCTGCTGTCTGTGTCTCCACTGCCAAGGAACACATTACAAGGTGCTGCTGCCCATGCACCACCAGCTATTTATGCTCAAAAATAGCTGCATTTTTTTGAAAAAAAAATTATATTATTTTAGAGGTGTCTGGGTTGAAAACTGTGCTGTCCCAATTGTGTATTGGACACAATGTGGGCTTCACGACCGCTGTCTGGAACCTCATGGTGTTTATTTACGGCCCTGGTACCACCGCTAGGACGAAGAAGAAGAAGAAGAAGAAGAAGAAGAAGAAGATATAGAAGAAGAAGAAGAAGAAGATGAAGAAGAAGATGAAGAAGAAGAAATAGAAGAAGAAGAAGAAGAAGATATAGAAGAAGAAGAAGAAGAAGAAGAAGAAGAAGAAGAAGAAGAAGAAGAAGAAGAAGAAGAAGAAGAAGAAGAAGATATAGAAGAAGAAGAAGAAGATATAGAAGAAGAAGACGAAGATATAGAAGAAGAAGAAGAAGAAGATATAGAAGAAGAAGAAGAAGATATAAAAGAAGAAGAAGAAGACAAAGAAGAAGACGAAGAAGACGAAGATATAGAAGAAGAAGATGAAGAAGATATAGAAGAAGAAAAAGATAATTGAAGAAGATACAAGAAGTAGAAGATGAAGAAGAAAAAGAAGAAGATATAGAAGAAGAAGAAGAAGAAGAAAAGGATATAGAAGAAGAAGATGAAGATGATGTAAATGAAGACTTCCAACTTACAACCATTTTGGACACACCTTCTCATGCAAACACTTTGCATGAAGTTAATTTACTATTTTTGATACCTTTTTTATAACTACTACATCACCACATAATCACTTGATGTTTTTCTTCATAAAAAAGGTGGTTTCATGCATCATTGACCTCCAATACAAGTTTTAAAAGCTATTTAAGGCCAGTTCGAATATTTTACTCGAATACAGACTTGGATAGTGACGTCGGATATCCGAGGTCGAATCGGATATTCGATTAACTCGAATATCGAACTTCGAGTGAATTCGGATAGTTTACTATCCGAATTCGACCAAACTCGAATAGGATAATGAGGTATCCGATCAACACTAGTTTTCAGTGCTGGTGCTAGAACAGATCACCTGACCTATACTTCCAGCTGAGATTTAAGGTATTGAGAAGGTTGGTTTGAAGCTGTGAAGGCTTGTACACACGCTTGGTTAAAGTCAGCTGAGACGGTCCTATAATCAAGTGTGTGTACGGTAGCCACTGACCCCCAACATGCGGGCGACCAGCACAGCGGATCAACCCAAAGACGGCCATTGTTTACGCCCCCCACCCCACTGTAAAATCATGCACGGGCCGCTCCGTTGTTCCTCCGCACCCCACATAGAAACAGAACACTTGTCAGCTACATAGCTGGCATACTTCTGTAAAGGCCGGCCCAGAAATGTTGCCCAAGGGGAACGGGTCCAGTACAGTCCTCCACTCGTGAGGCCCCAAAAAAGTTTGTGGCCCTGGGTACGTGCCCTGCGTGTCCCTACGGAAGCACCGGCCCTGACCACGGTGCTTTTACAAGTTAAGCAGAATGCAGAATGCTGCGCATGGAAAAATGCGCCTGTTAATGTGGAAAGAGTTTGGAGTTAAACACGCAGTAGAACCATAATATGGTCTGAGAAAATATTCATTTAATGTCACTCTGTAAAAGCTTAACATGCCACTGACTTAAGTGACACTTTAATGAACCAGATCTGCATCAATTAAAACCTTATTTAAATTAAACAACTTCTTTACACAAGCCCGAGGTTATTCCAGCTGTAGAGATATGAGGTACGCATTATTATTTCACACTAAAGTCTCTTTATAGGCGTGCCTGGAAAATCCTGGCTGGATAGTGTACTGGTTAATCTCTGCCTCTGACACAGGAGACTTGGGTTCACACCTTGGCTCTTCCTGGTCAGTAAGCTGCACCTATTCAGTAAGGATTGCTTGGGCAAGACTCCCTAACACTGCTACTGCCCACTGAGCGTACACTAGTGGCTGCAGCTCAAACGCAGTCAACCAGGAGAAGCGTGTAATATAAATATTCTGTGTCTTGAAATGGTCACACTGTAACTCAGAGAGGCTGTGCAAACTACACGGAGTTTTCGTTACTGAGAGTTCTATGCACAAAGGGAGCAGGGCCGGTTCTCTCATGAAGCAAGGTGAAACAATTGCATCAGGCGCAGAGTTTCCAGGGGCAGCATTTTTGTAACCGCATGCAGTCAGAGTAGGAGGAGAAGTGAGAGGAGTGCGAGGTGAAGAGGTCATTATTGGGCAAAAGCAGCTTATTGTGCTATGTGAGGAGTCTGGCAGGGAGGGGGGGGGGGGGCAGGAGACTGAGGAGAGCAGCAGTGTTTCATTGGATTGCACAGCAGAAGAGAGGAGGTGGCACTGCTGTCCGGAGTGAGGAGGGGGCGCATCCTCACAAGTTTTCCTCATGCAGCAAAAAGTCTAGAACCAGCCTTGAGAGGGAGATATCGCTTGCTTGGCAGTAGGAAAAAGCTGTTATTTCCCACAATGCAATAAGGTTCACAGACAGGTAACTGTCAGGACCAAGATCATGACATCACACTGTGGAAGGGGTTTCGCCAAAATATCAGACAGCCATACAGTTGATGATCTATTTGAGAAAAGGTAAAGATCTCTCATGGGAAATCAGCTACTGATTGGGATGAAGTTCAGGGGCGTAGCAATAGGGGTTGCAGAGGTTGCGACCGCATCGGGGCCCTTGGCCCAGAGGGGCCCCGAAGGGCCCTCCCTCAACTGCAGTATTAGCCCTCTATTGGTCCTGTGCTCACAATAATCACTTCTACAGATACTTTGAATAGTAGTAATCATTAACAAACTGCTCCCCATCCCCTTCTTGCACCTCTGACACTGTAGTTGCCATTGGCAGGTTTTGTTGCGCCGTATCAATTGATATGTATAGAGTGCTTGGGGGCCCCATTGTAAAACTTGCATCGGGGCCCACAGCTCCATAGCTACGCCACTGATGAAGTTCAATCCTTGGTTAAAGTTCCTCTTATTAGTACTGACATTATTTATAACCACACCCCCTAACAATGCAATAGGCTAAAAGTATTTTTTTTTTTTTAATATAGATATACATATGCACAGAGGGAGATACTGGTTGCTGGGCAGTTGGAAACAGTGTTATTTCCCACAATGCAACGAGGTTCACAGATAGCACACTGTGGACATAGGTCCTGACATCACACTGTGGGAGGGGTTTCACCACAATATCAGCCATACAGCGCCCCCTGATGATCTGTTTGTGAAAAGGAATAGATTTCTCATGGGAAAGGGGGTATCAGCTACTGATTGGGATGAAGTTCAATCCTTGGTTACAATTCCTCTCTAAAGTGGGTCTCAAAGAGGTTAAATCCTATTTAGGGTCTTATTTCTCTCTGCGATGACAAAGGGGAGACTTTCTCTTGCTTTCTGTGTCTATGACCTCCTTAGCTTCCATTTAAACCCTGGAGGTCCTGGGAATAAAAAAAAAAGATGATTGGATGATAATAAAAACATGTAACCAGAATTTCATCCCTTTTCCCCTCCACAGTGGTGATAAAGCAAACCTGAAGCGAAAAAAAAAGTATGCTATAATGAATTGTATGTGTAGTACGGATAATGAATAGAACATTAGTTGCAAAGAAAAGTCTTTATTTTCTGTTATATAGCTTTTTGTGAAATCCTCACAGGTGGAAATCCAGATAACAATAAAGGGGAAGTAAACCTAGAACTTAATCTCTGCTTTTAAAGATAAGCCATGGCATTATAAACTTTAGGGGCAAACCTTTTCATTACTGCACATTCCAGGGAGCACAGAAAGGGTTAAGCTTCAGTGTTTACGTATTATCATAGAGCTGCTGCACACTTGCTGATAACAAGTAATTAGACAAGATGATCTCCCGAAACAAGCACAGAAGACGCAGCAGTGAATTTCTTAGCAACTATGGAGACTTTTGTTGTGTGCTGTGCAAGAGTTCGGGTTCCGTTTTAAGGTGTCCATTCAGAATACAATTTCCTGAGCGATTGACCGTCCAATTCGATCATTGCGAGGGGAAAATGAAAAGAAATCCGATCAGACTAAAAGAATCATTTTGAAATTTGGATCAACATAATCATCCATAAAATGATTGTTCATCGTCAATCGGCTCCACTAACCGCACCTGATCCAATCGCTCGTACAGTTTAAGGTTCAGGAGATTAGTACTCATGGGCACCATTAAAGGCGGTCATCAAATAAAGGAGTGAGGAAATTTTGGTGCACAGCATGGCCAATAGTAAAATTTTGGTATAAAATACCGATATTTTACTATAGCTAAACCTAACCCTACACTCACACAGAGCCCTCCCCCCGACGCTTAACCTCCAACCGCGTACGTTAAAAAAGGGCGCCGGGAAAAAAGGGGCGCAGGGTTTTAAACGATAAGCATGAATAACGTTTAAAAGAAAATTGTGCTATATTCCGTTTAAAAATAATGTTTTATAAAGTTATAAATCATTAAATAATGTGCATGAAATCGGCTGTTGTAAAAACGTTAATCTTCCCTGTTTAAAAAGTGAAATTTATAATAACGTTTTATAAAACATTAATAAGAATGTTACTAAAGCTATACCTAACCCTACTCTCATACAGAACCCTCCCTGTACCTACCCCTAACCCCTAGACCCCCCCGGTGGTACCTAAACCTAAGACCCCCCTGGTGGTGCCTAAACCTAAGACCCCCCTGGTGGTGCCTAAACCTAAGACCACCCTGGTGGTGCCTAAACCTAAGACTCCCCTGGTGGTGCCTAAACCTAAGACCCCCCTGGTGGTGCCTAAGCCTAAGACCCCCTGGTGGTGCCTAAACCTAAGACCCCCCTGGTGGTGCCTAAACCTAAGACCCCCCTGGTGGTGCCTAAACCTAAGACCCTCCTGGTGATGCCTAAACCTAAGACCCCCCTGTGCGGTTTTTCGTTTAAAAATGTTTTTAAAAAAAAAAATTGTACGGTTTTTCGTTTAAAAATAATGTTTTAAAAATTATAAATCGTTAAAAAATGTGTAATCATGAGAAGCGGTTATAAAACATTAAAAGTCTCCGGGCGCCGCTTTTAAAACGTTATTTTTCTCCGGCGCCCTTTTTTCCTGTTGGGCGCCCATTAAACGATATTTATTATGGGAGTGAATGGCGGCGCCCTTTTTGTCCACCTGCCTCATGCGCCCAAATTTCCTGCTTCCCCTCCAACCCCCCCCCCCTCCCCAAACACACACACACACACACACACTACCTGAATCCTAACCCTTAAAGAGGAACTCCAGTGAAAATAATGTAATAAAAAAAGTGCTTCATTTTTACAATAATTATGTATAAATTATTTAGTCAGCGTTTGCCCATTGTAAAAGCTTTCCTCTCCCTGATTTACATTCTGACATTTATCACATGGTGACATTTTTATTGCTGGCAGGTGATGTCAGTGGAAGGAGATGCTGCTTGCTTTTTCGGCAGTTGGAAACAACTGTAAACAGCTATTTCCCACAATGCAATGAATTTCACAGACAGGAAACTGTCAGTACCATGGTCCTGACAGTTTCCTGTGGGAGGGGTTTCACCACAATATCAGCCATACAGCGCCCCCTGATGATCCGTTTGTGAAAGTGAATAGATTTCTCATGGGAAAGGGTGTATCAGCTACTGATTGGGATGAAGTTCAATTCTTGGTTACGGTTTCTCTTTAAAACCCCCTAACTGCAAAAACTACCTGCCTGACTTTTAACCCTTAAAGCTTCCCCTCCCCCGCAACAAACTACCTCCCTGATGCCTAACCCTAAACACACCCCGCACGCATACGACAAATCAAGGCACGTGGAAAAAAGGGAGTACAGTAGCGTTGTTAGTTAAAAATCGTTATTTAACCACTTAATGACATGCTGACTTATAAAAATGTCCTGCTAGAGCCTCTTAATGGCTCCAGGAGGTTTTTTATAAGTCAGACAGTGCTGTTGCCGCTGTCCATGTTTCCGTGCGTGCATGTGCATTCTCGTACACGTATACGTGAAAATAGTGAAAAAAAAAAACCCACTACAGAAAATCGGCAAATGAAAGGGATGAGCGCTGAAAGGTGAAAATC